>NW_017306699.1:592259-649147 GCF_000935625.1 Nanorana parkeri | reverse complement strand
CCAGCTGGTGAATCGGCAGGACCGGTATGACACTGGGACCTCTTGAAACCAGAGCAGGCAATGGGTGTGAGGCCAGAGGAGCACTGGATGGATATCATTGCTCAGGGTACTGATGGAGCGATCCACCAAGTGGCAGACCAGAAGGGAAGTCAGGTTCAAGCCGAAGTCATACACAGGGAGCAGAATTTTGAGGTGCCAAATCACAGATCAGGAGCAGGGTCAGGAAACGTAAGCCAGGGTCATGCACAGGAGATCAGAGAGCAGAGGTACCAAATCAGGAGGAAGCGTAGTCAATTGGTCACAAGCCGGGTTCATACACAGGAAATCAGAATACAGGAACAAAGTACAGGGCACATAGGGACTAGCTGAAGACCACCCAGCAACTTGGTCATGGCTTCATGTCTGTTTATATATGATAGTGTACACGCTAACGAGTGCACTTCCGTAGGCTCGCGTGCGTGCGCTATTGCACATAAACGGTCCCATATGCACGTTTTCACACGCTAAAGTGTGTTTTACAGGAACTTTCAGCAATGGATTGCATGCTTGTGTGCGTGCACGTTTTTGGGCAGGAGTCAATCAGCAGGTAAGTCAGGAAACTCCATTCCTTCCAAAATCGAATGTTAAATAAAAACGGAAATCAGGCGATATTTCGAACACCAGTCGCCAAGTCTCTGATGGCATTATTGAACGTTCTGACGAGATTTTTTTGTTCGAACATTCGTTCGAAAAACTACCGTTGTATAACTTACTTTAATTATATAATTTGCTCTATAGAACAATAAAACAAGCAATTTGATTGGCTGTTATAGACAAGTGTACAAGTTGTGCCTCATTTTCTTTGTTTCTTTAAGCATCCCCTAAATGTTTCGGGATGCCATCTCTTATGATGCATCAAATACTAAGATAAGTAGAGGGCTATTAAGGAGACCCAAAGAGATTAACGTTGAAACTTGTCAATGTGCTCCTGATATACAGGTGAAACTCGAATAATTAGAATATCGTGCAAATTTAATTTATTTCACTAATGCAACTTAAAAGGTGAAACTAATATATGAGATAGACTCATTACATGCAAAGCAAGATAATTCAAGCAGTGATTTGTCATAATTGTGATGATTATGGCTTACAGCTCATGAAAACCCCAAGAACCCCAAATCCACAACCTCAAAAAAGTAGAATATTACATGCAATCAATAAAACAAGGATTGTACATAGAACAATATCAGACCTCTGAAAAGTACAAGCATGCATATGTACTCAGCACTTGGTTTGGGCCCCTTTTGCAGCACTTACTGCAATTACTTTTGCACGATATTCTAATTATTCGAGTTTCACCTGTAAGTGGTATAGGGACCCCATAATATTTTTATTTATCTCTACGATTGTGTACATTATTACCTAGGCTATCAATTGCAGATACTGAGCTGCTAAGCATACATTTCTTGACCTTAAACCCATTCATAAATCTATTTCCAATTGGTTATGCTTTGGTGGTAAAACATAAGATGTATCCTCCTCATGTATCACTTTCCCCTCCCTTTTAGATTGTAAGCCCTCACAGGCAGGGCCTTCCTTACCAGGGTCTTGAATTGTATTGTGATTGCAATGTCTTCTTTCTATTGTAAAGCGCTGTGCAAACTGTTGGCGCTAAAAAACCTTGCATAATAATAATATGACTGTTTTCTCACCTTGGTCTGCGCCCTTATCTAGATGTGGGCTGAACAAAGGAAATAGAACAGATTCCTCCATCAACATTTAAGAGCCTTGATGCTGTTTCCTTTGTGTTCTGACAGCGGCTGATGGCAGCTGTCAGAATACCTGAACAGAACTCATTGGCTGCCACCTCTGTTCGTTGGAAAATTTTTCAACTGGCTCTTTCGATCAGCTGATTGAAGGATGCTGGCCAAACGGGTGCTGAAGAACCCTGTAAATTTGCACAATGTATGGCCAGCTTAAGAGTCCTATTTTTCTGTGCTAAAGTTGTAATTACTACTCACAGACATGCAACAAAATTTGATGCACTTCGCTAAAATACCAAAATAGCTTAAAATAAATACAATAATCACAATTAACAACGAATGTGCCCTCTCACAGGGGATACGCAGAAACAGCAAACACAGGCGGATCTGTGAGTGCTAGAATGCCTGCTGAATACTGGACCTATATAACGGCATGTTAGAGGATGACAGGATGTTCTTTTATTCATAGCATGTAAGTGTTTTTAAACTAATTTTTTGTAAATAAAATTGTTTTGAATATACTACACTGTCGGAGACTCTGTTGTGATTTCTTTTTGTTGATCAGAACATGATAACACATAATACAAAGGAAACAACATCAACGCTCTTAAGCATTGATGGAAGAATCTATTCTATTCCTTTTGTTCAGCCCACAAAATGATCGAAAAAATAGAACTGTGTATGGCCAGCTTTAGTTTTCCATCTAGATAGGGGCACAGACCAAGGTGAGAAAACTGTAATCTTATGTTTTACCACCAATGCATTACCCATTGGAACCAATGGAGCTATAGAAGGGAGGGGGATCTGTTTACCCTGATGTGAAACATTGATTACCAGGGAACAAAAGCACGGTGTGACTGCTCTATATCAGTGGTCAAACTACTGTCGATGAGTGTATTGAGTCTAAACACCAGCACGGGAATTTTTAAGCACGTTTGCGGAACACTACACTGAAGCACTTCAATCCACGGTTTATATGAAAACTATGGACAGTATATCTTATACAGATAGTATAATTCAATGTATTTACCTAGAGTTTGGATTGTTGGAGTCTGACAGTTTATGAAATATTTTTATATTATTATAGTGCACAAATGCACCTTTAGTTTGTGTTTATGCACTTTTGTGTATTTAGCACTGTTTTATATGTGAGGAGGAGGTTACATGCACTTTGATTGTATACAAGCACATAATGAAATATGGATGCAATATCTTTTTTAAAAATATTTAGGATTTGTTTATAGAACAGGAGAGGGCACATTAATTGTTCATTGTGGTTATAGCATTTATTTTAGGCTATTTTGGTATTTTAGCGCAGTGCATAAAACATAAGATGAGAAAAATATGACCAGACATTGTCCCTTCCTAATACTGATTCTGCTGGCCTGATCCTCCCAGTGCTTGTCAGGAATAATTAAATTTGTGATTTTCATCCGGCAATATATGTTGTATTGGGAATATTGTACTCTTCTACAGGCCTCCCAGCTAATGTGAGTGGCCAGCAGGATCGTTTTCTGTTTCCATTTTCAAAAACTGACATATGTAACCAAATGCCATTTTCTAATCTGATGTTCTGTTATTGGATCTTTCTGCCTGTGCTCTTTTCCTCCAGTGCATAAAATGTGGGCACTCCCGACACAGACAGCCTGGAGTAGCCTGAAGCATCAATTACTCTAATTCATGTTCTGCACATTTTGGCTAGAAGATATATTTTAACACCAGTTCCATTCTGATCATGAACACTTCTCCACTAGGTACTGTAGCTTGTAAAGACAGACAAAAACATATATATTTTAATATTTGCTTCCTTGACAATCAGATTTTAAAGATTATAGACAAATTCATTTAATTTGCTTTGCACTAGGATTGCTGCAATGAAGAAAGGTACATGCTATCCTTTCCTGTTACTGAAGAAAAGACTTTTATTGTATCAGTTTAAGAAAAGGTTACTTACTGTGATGATTTGAGGGTCACCATTAACCAGATGCATAAACTATGGCATAGAAAGCACTGAGCAGAGCGGTATGACTAGTGAACTCATCCCCCTTCCCTAACTCCCTGTTGGAAAGAAGAAGAGAGATTCTATATAGGGTCAACTCACTTAGGCCTGGTTCACACCTGGGCATTTTACAGCGCGTCCCTACGCTCTGTAAAATGCTCAACATGTGAAAACGAATGATTGCCTATGGGCATGGTTCCCACCTGGGCAATTTACAGCGCATAGGAACACGCTGCAAAACGCCCTACGCCCAAAGAAGTACAGGAGCTTCTTTGGGGCGTATTTGCTGCACGTTTCCATTGGTACAGCCAGGTAGCCCTCGGAAACGCTCGTTTGTCACGCTTTTTTATCGCGAATCGCGGTAAAAACGCGCGACAAACGCGCATATTCGATACGCCTAGGTGTGAACCCAGCCTAAGGTGTATACGTTATTTTAACTACATTTAATATTATATTACAGGGGTAGCAGGGATCCCAACCTGAAAAAAGCAATTTCAGGTAGGTGCCCTTCTCATTTCAGGGAGAGAGCATCCTCCCCACCCCCACCCCCCATTCTGCAGGCTTTTTTTTTGTATTCTGACAGCTGATGCCGTCAGAAGGAAAAAGAAAAAAAAAACCAGCATAGGAATGAATAGCTAGATTGCTATTGGCTATTTCAATTTGCAATATCCAATAGCAAGCTGGCTATTGCACCCACCCTCTGCTGCTGTCAATCACTAAAAGAGGACCTGATGGAGAACTTCATGACAGCAGCAGTCGGCGGGTGCAATAGCTTGTTTGCTATTGGCTATTGCAAAGTGAAATATCATCTATCTAATAGCGGGAGACTCCTGGAGCATCCGGGAGAGTTGGGATGTCTGGGGTAGGCAAGCAAGGCAGGCCACCTGTGGTGAAACTACAAATCCCATGAGGCATTGCAAGACTCTGACAGTCACAGGCGAGACTCTCAGAGGCATGCTGAGATTTGTAATTTCACCACAGCTGGAGTGCCAAGGTTGCCTACCCCTGTTAAAGCCAAATAAAATGTTCAGTTTACATACATACATTTTACTGTATATTTGTAATGTTTTTTCTTGTGAGCTACATTCTGCTTGGTGGCAAACTATAGGCAGAGCCAAACCAGTACTTTAATGTAGTGTTTATATGAAAACTAGACTATGTATGTCTATAAGTTAATGGGTAAATTAGAATGATGTTTGGTGATATAATCCTTACCTCACTTCCTGCTAACCAAAAGAACTCTAGTCTAAATCTGGTTGCTATGGGTTACTGGCCACTGCACATCCATGTTGCTTTTTAACTGTTTTACTGTTATTAGAATAAGCATGAAAGTGCATGAAACTCAGTTTTACATGTAGGGGACAATGAAGCATTCTATGACCATCTGTTGGTTGCTATGGCAATGGCGACATTACTTCAGCAAAGGGAATTCTGCAGGATGATACAAAATCATGGTGGGAAGTGGAAGACAACACACATTGTTAAAAAATAAATATTAGTAAGTGTTAACATTACCAAAGCCTAAGGCTTAATAGATTTTGGTAACAACTAGTCCATGCAGGATGGCATAATCTAATGATGCTGATCTCGAACTAAAACAAAAATGAAGTACTCCATTACCAGAAAACAAATATCAGTTTTTGCTGCAATACTCTTCAATCCCAGGGATCCCAACCTGAAGAAAGCAATTTCAGGGAGGTGCTCTTCTCATTTCAGGGAGGTGCCCTCTGAAATGATGGCAGATAGCACGGGAAGCAATAGCTTCTTTGCTATCTGCTGGGTTTTTTTTGTAGTATTGTGACAGCTGCTGCCGTCAGAATAATAAAAAAAAAATGGCAGAGGAATGCATAGCTAGATTGCTATTGGCTATTTCAATTTGCAATATCCAATAGCAAGCTGGCTATTGCACCTGCCCTCTGCTGCTGTCAATCACTAGAAGAGAACCTGATGGAGAACTTCAGGTTCCCCTCTGCTGATTGACAGTAGCAGGGATCCCAACCTGAAAGAAGCAATTTCAGGGAGGTGTCTCTCTCATTTCAGGGAGGTGCCCTCTCCCCCCCCCCCATCCGCGGAGGGGTGGTTATTGGGGGGGCTGGGAGAGAGCACCCCCCTGAAATGATGGCAGATAGCACAGGAAGCAATAGCTTCTTTGCTATCTGCAGGTTTTTTTTCTGATTTTTTTTTGTATTCTGCATTAGAATGCATAGCTAGATTCCTATTGGCTATTGCACTTTGCAATAGCCAATAGCAAACTAGCTATTGCACCCGCCCTCTGCTGCTTTCAATCACCAGAAGAGGACCTGATAGAAAAATTCAGGTCCCCTCTGCTGATTGACAGCGGCAGTGGCAGGTGCATTATCTAGTTTGCTATTGGCTATTGCAAAGTGCAATAGCCAATAGGAATCTAGCTATGCATTCGTATGCCTTTTTTTTCTTTTCTGACTGACGACGGGCCGCGGCTCCCGATGTCAGAAAAGAAAAAAAAACGATTGCAAGGAAAGGTTTATCTGCTCGTTAGAGCAGATAAACCTTCCCGGGAGGAAGTGTTTCTCTCCCAGGCGGCCGGGAGCCGATATCTAATAGCGGGAGACTCCCGGAGCTTCCGGGAGAGTTGGTATGTCTGCAGTAGCAGTGGGCGGGTGCAATAGCTGGTCTGCTATTGGCTATTGCAAAGTGAAATAGCCAATAACAATCTAGTTATGCATTCCTATGCCATTTTTTTTCTCTCTCTGACTGACAGCGACCGGCGGCCCCGATGTCAGAAAAAAAAAAAAACAGATCGCAGGGAAAGATTTACTCTGCTAGATAGAGCAGAGTAAACCTTTCCAGGAGAAAATGTTCCTCTCCCGGGCGGCCGGGAGCCGCTATCTAATAGCGGGAGACTCCCGGAGCGTCCGGGAGAGTTGGGATGTCTGCAATCCAGAGCTGTTCCCTGCAGAAATTATTTTCCGCCAATAGATGTCCTTAGTCTTCCAGGTTAAATGATGGCCAGCATCATTAATTCCACTCCCTCTTAGTCCAGGCTTTCATGGGTTTAATCTGGAATTCAGGTGGTATGTTATGGCCAGACACTCATCTAAATGCTAATTAGCAGAAGAAACCTTCCTGGTTACATACAATGCCTCATGACTCTCTGTTACCTGAAACATCTATTACTAAAAACACAGTCTCATTGTGTACATTGTTGGTGACAGCCAACTGCCACCAATTAATACAAGTTTTATTGCAAGGTCTTTCAACGTTGTGGTTGTAAGAGACGTAATTTTGTCATCTATCCTGGTGGAGGAATATATTGGCCTATAGACCTCTATCTAAACCAATCCAGAATGGGATACTTGGTGTGATCCTCAACCTTCCATCATTGCTTAGATGAGAAATATAATTATAAAGGTGGTATTAGAAGTATCATAATATTGAAGCCAGACATCCCAACCTGCAAAACCTTATTTCAGGGAGGTTCCCGTCTCATTTCAGGGAGGTGCCCTTTCTGTTTTTTGGGGTTTCTTTTTTACAGCGGCCATCATCAGAATATAAAAGAAATAATCATATATATACATATATACACACACACACACACACATACATACATACACACAGAGTAAAATACAATCCATATAATGTTATATATTTATTTATATATACATCAGATTTGTGAATTGATGTTCAAGTATCTGTCAGTGTAAAGGTCATTATTTATTAGACAGCCCAAGACCTTTTTAAAAAAACGCTGAGGAGTAAAGTCCCTGATACACAGTTGACTAGTTGCTATGGGCAGCAAATTAAATAAATGTTCTCTATAACTAGACAACCAGGACATATAATTAATTCTATATTATCCACAAAGGGTTAACAGCACTCTCTCAACCCTGCAGCAGTAGATCTCAGTGCCTGTACCTGCTCTCAGTAGTAGTCTATGTCCGCCCTCTCTGTGCAGCAAGTAGCTTCTGAGAGCCAAGCCTCGTTCTGAGGCTACTCTAGAGATCACATGACCTTCCTCCAGGAGGCAAGCCTCACTCTGAAACCTTATCCACTGATATACCGGAAAGGTTTACTCTGAGTAAACCTTTCAGGGAGAAAATGCCTCTCTCGCGGACATCAGGGAGCTGCTGTCCAAAAAAGGGAGACTCCCTGAACATCAGGGAGACTTGAGATCCCTGTAAAGCATTGTGTATTTTGATTGAAGTGGAAAATTAAATTATCATTTGATTTTTATACAGTTTGAAGAATTGCTCCAAAATGAATACTTGATTTGTAATGCATAGATTACCATACAACATTAATTGTACCTGTGCCGAACCCTGTGTCTGTGTTTGCAGCCTATCTCATGCTTAATTAACTAATTTGCAGTCAGGGCCGGCCTTAGGCCTTAAGGCGCCCTGTGCGATAAAGCTTTACAGCGCCCCTCAGTGACCACACCCCTCCGTGGCCACACCCTTTAGCGGCCATACCCCCAGTAACCACACCCATTTCCTCCAATATCCGCACAATTTAAAGGCTCCTATTTTGTTAAGCCGCAAAGAAACATTAATAAGTATGATAAAAATTAAAATTTTTATCAAGTTATTAAACTTGTAGGCATTCTTATCAAATAAAACAACAGAAGGCAAACAATAAATGTCAAAATACAATAGAGTCTATAAAAATAAAATGTCAGTTTGTCATGCCAATCCCTTTTTTTAAGTCAGTATATCTAGAAAAATAAAAATAGAAAACAGAACACAGAACCCGGACTATTGTAAATGAATGAATTACTATATGTCCGAAATATACGAGAAATGTATTCAGGCGCATAATAATAATAATTTGTTTGAGAATGTGCGGCGGCCGTGTTGGCCCCCGGCGTGTTCTGTGAATGTGTGCCACCATCATAGAGGCACGTTACATGACGCCATGCATGCGTGGCGTCAGGTGACGTCACACACCGATATTGGCCCCACCATCTTGGTGTATACCTAGATATACACCAAGATGGCGGCGCCCAACACGTGCGTTGTTATATGACGTCATGCACCCTGCCTCCAGAACACGCCAATGGTTGAATCCAAAATAGCATAAAAAAGTGTTTTGTTTGATGAAACAAATGAAAACTTTAGTTCTAGTTTTCGTTCATTTCATCTGAAATGAATTTTTAGTCTTCGCACATGTCTAATAATATGTGTGTGTGAGGGGGGGGGCAGTTTTCACTTTTTTAAAAATAATTTTTTACATTTATTTATTTATTTTGTACTGTTGGGGGGGCTTCGGGGAATTATTAGGGGTCCAAACAGACCCCTGACATTTCCCTTTTAAAATAGAAAAGAAATTGAGGACACAAATATCGGATGGCCAGCAGTGAGGGGAGAGAAGCCGCCCACAGGACGAGCTCTGACGGCCGCACGGCGCCCTTGTTGCCATGGCGCCCTGTGCGGCTGCACGGCTCGCACACCCCTAAGGCCGGCCCTGTTTGCAGTGAAATATAGTCCATCACGCAAGTGAGCTTAGAACGGTGGCTACTTTACAACACACACAGGGACCATGGGGAACAAAAGTAGCCACCCTCCAGAAGGAAGGACAGTGTCAGCACCAATTCAAAGATGATTTGAGGATCTACAGCGGAGTGATACACAAATAGGATACATTTTTGTTAATAGCTAAGGTTCTTGAATGCATTTTAAAGATTTAACTCCTGAGTTTACTGTCACTTTAAGTAACCTCTACAGAGAGCTGGATTGCTGTAAATGATAGTTTATGCTAAAAAATACATATACATATGGCAAACGTTCTTAATTTAGGAGAACAAATCAGCATAATAAGGAAGATAAATAAAACTAAGCAGAATCAGCAGCAACAAACCCTGCAGAACGTTTCTCACTAGGAACTAAATTTCCAGTCCTCTTTGTAGCACGGGCTCTTTTACCTGATGCACACACTGTAACCAGGGAGACAGTGGATTGCTGCAGAAGAAGAGACAGTACAGCAACACTCATGTGTATAGAAGATGACTCTGTAAGCCGGATGACCACATTTGTTAGTAAGTTGCCGTGATTTTACAAGTCAGATTTGGAGTTGAGGTTTAGTACACATTTAGACAAGGAAAAGACCAAAGAAAGCACATGATATTGCCTTGTAGCCCTGGGGGTCCCAGATCACTATCTGCAAGGAGTTTGCATGTTCTCCGTGTGCTTGCGTAGGTTTCTTCCAGGTATTCCGCTTTCCTCCTACACTCCAAAGACATGCTGGAAGGTTAATTGGCTCCTGTCTAAATTGGCCCTTGTATGTATTTATGTGAAGTAGAGACCTTAGATTGTAAGCTCCTTCAAGGTAGGGACTGATGTGAATGTGCACTGTGTAAAGCACTGCGTAAATTGTTGGCGCTAAATAAATACCTGTAATAAATAAAATGTGTTCAGATTCCAGCCTGGGATAGACTTGCAAGGTCTGTATACAGGATGTACCCTCAGCCTCTTGTTCAGTGTAGCAAGCAGTGCTCCGTGAATGTGTCTCCATCTTTATATATGGTTACTAGTTACAGGCATAGTTTTCCTTTTTTGTAAAAAAATAATAATAATAATGCATCCGCATTGATAAAATAAAAAAGTGCATTCATTATAATTTGGCATTGAAACCTGCAGAGCATTGCAGAGCATTGCAAGTACAATCAGTGAGTCACAGGTTTATTGCTCATGCTTCTACATTGTTTACATCCCAAACCCATTTCCATATGGCGGTACAGACCTTCTGTTATGGGGTGGAGGAAGTAATCCATGGACACATGGGGTGAGGTCAGTATAAAGATAGAAGTACTTATGTTGAAATTATAGTTCTGCTTTATTTATGGCACACTTGCACTCTTTTGTAGGTCTAGCTTTTCAGGTCGTGTAGATGTCATTGCTGACAAGCATTATGTTGAGTTTTTCACCTTTAGCACAGTATGCAGTTTTTTTGGAAGAACGTCTCTCTATTACAACACATTAAGTCCGGTGAAAAGCAATGTTTTCTGAGCAGTTTATCACAAACTTTCCAAACAGCACTGAACTTTGAGTATGGAAACGTTCTGCTCTTTGCCTTCCTTCATTCATTCTTATAGAGACACATTCATTGGTACAAAAGCTGGAAGTACTCATGCATATGTGGAAGCACATGTATCTTTGCCCACACATTGGATCCCACCTAATCCTGAGAAATATGTGAGAGAGCGCACCAGAGCCTCCATTTACCTTAATAATGTAGACACATTTCAGGGTTCTTCCATTTAGCTTCATCTTTCATTAAAAGAAATATGTGAGCTGCTACAGATGGTTTCCTTTTGACGTGATAGTTGCATCGCTGTGTGTGACTAAAATAGTTCTGAGTCACTGACCTGAAACAAGCATGAAGCAATAGAAAAAAACACATTGGAACATTTTTTTCTTTATATTTGTTCTGGCTTATCGACCCACAAAGTATTGAAACTGAAGCAGGGAACTGTCATTTTCCTTAGAAGAGGTTTTTTTAAACTGTACTGAGAAAAATATATAAGCTGACACTGCTGACTTCTTAAAACCTTCAGAAGCTTTGCTTTCCAACTTCAGTATTTTTTATTTCATAACATTCAGAATTCCTTTTTTTTTTCTGTCTTTGTTACTCAGACAGTATTGAAGCCAAAGCACTAGCATGACATTCAGGAAAGTGGATTTATAAATATCTATTTAAACTGCCCTGAAAAGTGATGCTGAAGGTCACATGATTGTGAACCTAGGCTACCTAATATCTCAGGGAACCTGCCAGAGGCAGGACCTTTGACATCATCACACTGACCAGAAAACTCTTGAAAAAAAGACCAGTGTTCCCACTGTCAGCCATAACCCAACACAGGCCCTCTTCTGCTTCAGACATTGCTTGCTAGGACCACAACCATATTCCTGTGCTTCATTTCTGTGTTGGAGGTACAGGGAAACTTCAGGAGTCTAAGAGCCCTGATATTTACAGAAAGAGAACCTATTGCCTTCAAATACTATCACATACGGGCTTGTTAGCCCCTTTGTGATAGCAAAAGTTAAGTGGAAAGAAAATATGAAAAAAACCTAGATAAGTAAGAAATAATCAAATAAAAATGTGATAAGTAAAATATAATAAAATAAAAAAGGTGATAAAAAGTATAAAAATAAATAAAAAGTAAAAAATAATTAAAACATTTAAACCAACCCGGCCATCCCCGCCATCTGATTCGAATGAACACGTGCACATAAGACATGCACTTGTATGTAAAGGGGAGGGGGAAGTACTAAAAAAAAGCAAAAAGTGCGATCAGTGCATCAGCACTGTGTCTGGGAATACACACCAGCAACTGTGCGTTGCAGTGCAGCCGCTGGTGTGAATGCAGCCTAAATGGCAGACCATGGTACGGACACCGTCTGAGTGACCGTTTTGTCCGGCATGTAAGTCAGACCTCCTTGTATTTCAACTCGCTACCCCACTTTTGCAGCCAAATTGGGATAACACCTACCTTATATTTGTTACATGTTTCTCATTCACATAGCATACCTTAAAAATTGTATGTTAATGAGTGGGAGATCAGCCTGTCCCTAGTCTTTCTGGTGGTGGCAGTCAGACCATATACATCACTTCCTGATCTATAGAGTCGACGCGTGACAGTTTCAATGTCGTGTGTCGGTTCTAACTATGAGGATGAGTGGAAATCACTCACCTAATAGTTCTGCTTTTAAGTGTATAAGGAAAGGGAAGACATGAGTAGAAAAGTTGAAAAAGACACAGTGGAACTCCAAAGGGGGGAAAAAAATTAGGGTAATCTGCTACAAGGAAGTAAAACTTTCAGAAGAGAGGCACGGGTATATTATATCCATGGGGTCCATTCTTTGAAAATGATCTTGAGAGTATCAAAAAGAATAGTAAAAAAGTTTTTCATTGATAAAGAATGAATCTATGGGGGGCCTAACCTCTATGAAAGGTATAACCTGCTTCTTTCAAGCTTTAGCGATTGTCTGTTTTGCCACTGGTAAGTAAGTAAGCAGCCAGTTTAAATTGAACGATAGTGAGGAATACAGGCTTAGGGTGCAGGAGCACAAGACAAGGGCCTCTTGGAGAGGGGTATGAAAGAGAGTTTGCAAACAGTTTAAATATTTTGGAACAAAATCTTTTTGACATTTGGCATGACCACCATGTATGTAGCATATCACCAGTGACATTACAGCCTCTGAAATACATTGCAGAGAGTGCGCCACTCTGAATGGGACCATATACCAGTGAGTGAGAACCTTTAAAAGCAGACTCAACGGAAGTTATATTAATAGAGCAGGTTGCCACAGTAGATCACATTGTTGCCAGCCTTCAGCAGTTTTGGTGCTTTTAAGGTCCTGCTTCTATTGAGAAGCATAAGCATGTTTCGTGCTTTTGGGTAAGCAATTGAGTTAGGAATAAATAATAGAAATCTGTTTGTGCGAGAAAGTCGTGTGATAAATGTAAACCATGTTTTTGGTGAAGGCACGATAAGCTAAAACATGGAGTGTGTTGTGTGCTAAACATTTATTATTATTATTACCAGATTATCAGATAACTAGTGGTGTCACAAGGGGGGTGTGGGGGGTGCGACCCGCACCCGGGTGACACCATTGGAGGTGTGATACCAAAGTGACTGACAGTCATTTTGGTGTCACCCCCTCTAAAAAGTCGGGCACTCGGTCATGGACCGACAGTGTCAGGAGAGAGGAGGGGACCTGGTGGCATACCTCACCATGCTGGGTGAACGTCCCCTCCTCTCTCTACCGGCATCCATCACCAAGATGGCTGCCGGCAGGCGTCAATGAGATCACTGCGCGGTGACATCACGGAGGGGTTTCACCCGGTCTCCGTTCCGGGTGACACCTGGCCTCAGGATGCCCCTGCAGATAACATATTAAAAGCCATTTATGCCCAATCCAGAGACAGTCCCCATTCATGTTGTGCCTTTCGGGTGCGAACATGTTCATTTTAGGTGTGCTGCTATCAACCCCGACCGACCCTGTCGCCCTGAAAACCAACCTACCAAAAAATTCTTACACTTGGCTTACATCTGCTGTTATGGTTATGTAAGAGTTTCCATTATCCAGGAATAGATAATAATTCAGGAGACTGTATTAAAAAACAACAATTACAAATGACACTACTTTGTGAATTTTTACACGTGTGCTTTTTAATACATTAAAACAGTAATTTGAGACTACGTTAGAATGTGTGACCAGTGAAGTGGTCACACATTTAAACGTAATCTCGCCCAGTTTTTCGGCGGTGGAATAGGTGAAGAATTCCAACGCTTTCTCCGCTGTTCCAGGGCAGATCGGCATCGCAAATCGCATGTGCAGGAGAACCGATCTGCCCTGGAACAGCTGATCGGTCCTGAAATGTCACTTCTATCCGACTTTGTGAGTGCGATGGAATGTGAGATCGCAGTCGGAGAGTCTCAGGTGGGCTATGCAGGATCTATGGTGTGCTCTGCAGGGTCTCAGGTAAGTCCAGCACGCCACTGCAACATTAGAGACCGCTGGGGGGGGTGCGGGGGCCAGTGTGATCCGCTCCTGCCCCCCCTCCCCATCTTGGGAGGGGGGCCCAAGATAAAATCTTGCACCAGGGCCCTTTGGTTATTAGGTCCGCCACTGCGTCAAAGCATCAACCTAACTGCCAGGCAACTAAAATTAGAAATAGTAGCCTTTAGTTTCCTTTAATTTAATGCTTAACCCCTTCATGACTGAGGCCTTTTTTTCATTTTTTTGTACCCATGTTATATTCCACATTTTATGGGGGGGGCAGCCCCTTCTTCGGGACGCAGAAGCGATCTGGCGACAGGTAAGTCGCCAGGATCGCTTCTGTTGTAAAGCCGACAGTCGGCTCTACAAGTTTAAACAGAGTCCCGGTGTGAAAAGTCACCGGGAGTCTGTTTAAACAGCCCCAATGCTGGCGACGTACACTGTACGTCGTCAGTCACGAAGGGGTTAAAGAGAAATATGGGGGCTGCAGTTGCTGACATTCTGAAATGCTAATTGCTTGGCAGTCTCTGGTTTGAGGGCCCATTCTCAGCATATGCGTCTGCTCTGTGCTGTCTGGTTTTTCCACCACAGGCCGAGCACAAGACAAGGCAATTTGCCTTGTCACAGGTGGGCAGAGTGCACACCACCAGCAGTAACTTTAATGATAAACACTTTTTTCCTTGTGGTAATATTTTGGTTTTATTTTGCAGAGCTCCAATGGATCAGCCCCCTTTCAGCCAGGGAAGTCCTGATTATGAAGCATCGCTGGCACAGAGCATATCTGGGAGTAGTGCAGCAAACTACTCCAATGATTCATTTGAATCCAGTACAGATGAACCTATCTGGAATTATGAAAGTGATTCATTTGAATCTGATGAACCTGATCCGAGCTATGAAAGTGCTACATTTGAATCGTTCTCACAAGTGAACTCTCATGAAGTTTCATTTTCTGAAACCACCAGCATTACATCAGAAGCAGTTGAGGTCTCGGACAGGAATGATACAGGTAATTTGAAGCTTCAGTAAGTGAAGGTTGCTCCAACTCTAGTTTTGATATTTAACAAATCCAACTTTGCTTCCTTGGTATTCTAAATTACCCCCTTCCACTAAAAATCACATCAGCGTCCAGCTCTTACATTCATTTAGTTAAATAAACACATTTTCTTTTACTTACAGTTACTGTTTTTACACTTCCTGGTCCTCTTAGACATTAGTGATGTAGCCCATGCTCCCACATTGCTGGGAAATCTCATCTGTAAAATGCAAAATCTTGCAAGATCTTAGAGAAATGCAATTTCCTCCCCCGAGATGATGTACATGGTCGCATACCCTAGTCGCATTTCCCAGAGTTCCAGGAAATAAAGGGAGATGGATTAATCTGGCCTTAGTAAAAATGGCCACTGTGAGAAGAATGGGAAGGAAAAGAAAAATAATGTCTGCACAAAAAGTCTTCAATATTATATAAGTATCTGTTTGTAGATTGCCATCATTAAAATTGTCAGGGGGGGGGGGGTTTAGTGGTTGAGGCTGCAATCTAGGCAGCAATGCGCCCTGGCCGGCTGCCTAGTTTGCCTCGTGGCAGCACCGGCCCTGGCAATGAGTCACTGAGGGGAATTTATCAAAACTGGAGCAGATAAAATCAGGAGCAGTTGTGCATGGTAACCAATCAGCATCCACCTTTCATTTTCAAAGCTTAACTGAATAAACTGAAGAGAGAAACTGATTCGTTGCCATTGGCAACTGCTCCAGATTCTTCTGCTCCAGTTTGGATAAATTCGCTCCACCGACTCAGAAAAGCATGCTGCTCTGGAAAGTCAGATGCTCGCTGCTCTGGAGTAGTAAGCAGCTGCAAGGCATGTGCGTGTGTAATTGTGTGTGTGTGTGCATTGTGATTAGAAGTCCTGAATCTACTAGCAACTTAATATGTAATGTTTCTGAGTCTAGTGATAAATGACATAATGTAGTGAATGTATGAGTGGAGTGCCCATATGGGTCTGCCAGTTTGATTGCCTCACAAAATAAGATCACATATCCAAATGCATAACTATATGTCCTTGTGGACTTTTGTAGAGAATGACTTCATTGAGAAATGGATAACAAAACTTGCAAAAAGGAAGCTTCAGTCAGCAAATTCTTCAAGACCTCAGCTCAGCTCAGGTGGGTAAAACCTTCACTGCGGGAGCCCTGCAGTTGAACATCTGTATGCATTTGTGTTGATACCACAGGAGGAATCTACTGCAGATTAAAGACATGATTCAAAATGGACTTTAAAGCCAAGGGCTTCACGTTAAGAATGTTGGCAGCAAGCACAGGACAAGCGCTAACCTATTCTACTATATCAAATATATGTAGATTTGTTTTACACATTACAGGAAGGTCATCATTTGGGTTCTGTTCAGTAGTTAAAGGAAAAAAGAAAAGCTTTAATATATGTAAATATGATGAACATGAATAGTTCAGTGTTCTTTGTAAAATGCTGCTGAGTGTCTTTGTGTTATAGCATTGCATAATATAAAAAGCTATTATATAGCAAGCAGGGAGCTTAACCTTTTCTGAATACATTTTAATTGCTGCACTGTGTATGAGATATATGAAGGTACCTTTTGTGGGTATAATTCATTGTATTTTATATAACGTAGTATTTATATGCTGCATATATTTTATATACTGAGAGAAGAGTATTCTCCTATATAGCAGTGATGCATTATAATACAGTTTAGAAAGTACTTTTAGGTATTTAATAGGCTGCGAAAATTAACGATTAATTCCTCGATCAATCGTTAATTTTTTTGATTGATGAAACTTTTTTTGATCGGTACTCGCCTCTCCACCGGCTTCCGGGGAGGAGACCGGTGACGTCGATGTCCGTGACGGCTAACGAAGGGAAGGGGGAGGAGTCCGGTGACTATGTCCGTGACGTCACCGGACTCCTCCCCCCTTCCCTTCGTTAGCCGACGGAGCATGGACGGGCAGAGCAGGTGCGGGCACGGGAAATGACTCACCGAGAACAGACTCCACTACACGTCACTGCTGCATACTCTGTGAATACCAGGTAATGACAACATTATTCATTACATGACACGATGTAGCACCTTTTAATGTGAGTGTCTTTAATCTTGTATTTTATTAAAATGTTATTGCATATTCCACTATTGGATCTGTTTTGTTGTATTCCTTTATCTGAGCCACATCCACATTACCCCTAGGAACAAGCTTCAGGTTTTTTTTTTTAAATACCTGGAAAGCCAGTCAAATTATTGAAGAGGATTACTGAGGAGATCGGGAGGTGGGAATTTAAATGTGCTTTTGACCATTATTTATATATATATAGATATCTAGATATCTATATAGATAGATAGATCGATCAGGGGTGTGGAAATTTTTTTAAAAACTACTTGTCCAAGGACTAAAGTGGGGGCCGAATCTACTTGTCCCTCATGACAATCTACTTGTCCTGATACAAAAAAAAATATTTTAACCAAGCCGTATTTAGCAGTGCTAAGAAGCGCTTCTCATTGGTCAGTGCCGTCAGGTGACCGCGTTGACCAACAAGTGCTTGCAATTTGCGAGTGAAATTCAGAATATACTGAACGGGTACAGATAGTACACCCGTACTGGTGGACGTGAAGGACCGTTCGCCGAAGTATAGTGGGAGGGAGATTTGTGCGGGTAATTCAATTTTCCCAAATTACTTGGGAAAGAGAATTTACCCTGTAGGGTTGGTGCAGACTTGGGGATTCCCGGGACGTGTGATCGTGTGCGGTTGCATACAGCGGTTGCATCTGCATGTATGGGGTTACATCTGCATGACAATCGCTGAAAAAAGGTAGCTGTACCTATTTTCACGACATGCACCGCGCAGTGTTTTCAACTCTGATTGTGTGGGATTGCCTGGGCGGTATTGCGGCAGGTAAATGCGCAATCTGCCTGGCACGACTGGGGTGCCATTAGAAAATAATGGCACTGACAGCACGATCGGCGGTGGTGTGCGATTCCGTGACCACCCAGCCATCTGCTCGGTTTCGTGCACGATGACCGGGCAGTCGCGGATGGTTTGGCAGTGGGGCTGGTTTTCATTTTTTCAATTTTTATTTACTTTGTAAAAAAATGTCATTTGTTTTATTATTTTTACTATATCATTTTATCACCTTTTTTATTTTTTACATTTTTATTTAGTTACGTTTTTAATTATTATTTTTTATTTTTTTTAACTATTTTTTTTTTAAACTTTATTGCTATCACACGGGGTGGCGCTCATTTTAAGAAAAGAAAACCAGCCCTGCTACTTGTCAGTTGCAGGGCTAAAACAGTGAAAAAAGCACTTGCCCGGCACCCGGAACTACATGTCCCGGGCGTCGGGCGATACGAATTCCCCACCCCTGTAGATATATGTATCTATCTATATATATTAGGGCTGCGGAAATTAACAATTCATTTCTCGATTAATCGTTAAACTTTTAGATGGATTCAAATAATTTTGATCAAAAATGAAAACACTCACCTCTCCGCCAGCTTCCGGGAGTCCCGTCAGAGATCCGGTGACGTCACACATATCGACGTCACCGGACTCCTCCCCCCTTCCCTAAGTGGCTCTGTCGGCTAAAGAAGGGAAGAGGAGTCCGGTGACGTCGATGTCCGTGACGGCTAACGAAGGGAAGGGGGGAGGAGTCCGGTGACGCCGATTTCCGTGACGGCTAACGAAGGGAAGGGGGAGGAGTCCGGTGATGTCGATGTCCGGGACGGCTAACGAAGGGAAGGGGGGAGGAGTCCGGTGACGCCGATTTCCGTGACGGTTAACGAAGGGAAGGGGGTGGAGTCCGGTGATGTCGATGTCCGTGATGTCACCGGACTCCTCCCCCTTCCCTTCGTTAGCCGACGGAACCACTTGGGCCGGTGATTACTTGTTCTGCACGGGCACCAACAAAGGCATTGGCCTATACACATACAGCACAGCAATGAAGTAATAAAATGAACTAGGATTGCGCTAATCCAGCACGTTATTATTCTGAGTTGCCCCAGTCAAGTGGCGGCCATATTGAGTGAGATTAATAACGTGCTGGATTAGTGTGATCCTAGTTCATTTTATTACTTCATTGCTGTGCTGTATGTGTATAGGCCAATGTAGTTGGATCTGTATGTGCGTTAAAATTAATCGATTAAAAAAACTTTGATCGGACACGAAAATGTTAATCATTACCAGCCCTAGTATTAAACTTTTTTTGACCCCCCTACTTTCACCCAGAACTTTCAGTATATGTTATTCTTGCCTACAAACTCTTTGTTTCGAGAGCTTCAGTGCACAGCCTGCCCAGTGCTACAAAGCCTCTGGCAAGGGTCTTCTGAGATCTTCCAAGTTGTATCCCCCATCTGTGCTGTGGCCTCTATTCACTTAAATGGAAAACCAGTCTGTCAGTCTTGTTTAAAACCAGTGCTATCAATCACTTTGAACTTGGTATATGTTGCCATTGCATACTTTTTTATATTTCGTTATGCTGAAATTGACTTCTAGCTAGCAACACCTGTCCTAGCCACGTCTTCCTGTAGGCCTTTGTTCTCTGAAAACTGCTGCAGAAAAATAACGTGCAATATAAGTGAGTAAATTATTTCTCCATATACTTATGAGGCACAAATAGACATATGTGTATATGTACAGTGTATGGTCTGTGTATATTCGTGGGCATCATTGCTTCCCATGCACTTAAACTATTTTGTTTCAGATATAAATTGGAGCTAAATCAATTACACGAGTAATCTTCCATTTTAAAGTGTATTAAGCATGTGTTTATTTTAGGTTTTCCTGGTGCTTTCACAGTCGTCCCTTGGGGTTTTGTCTTATTGTTTTATGCACTTCGATGCACAGCCTTGATTACCACTTAATTGTTTTTTCATAAAAATGGAGATGATCTTGGTTAATACATTCAGCTACATAATTATAGCAGTGTTCTAAAAGAGGAATGAAACTAGGTACATTAGGGCATTCATGTTAATATAATAGGACAGCATTATTACTTTACCCGTTAAAAGGTTGAAAAGATGCAGTGATTGCTCATGCAGTGATACAAGGATTTTGCTGTTACAAGCATTGTTTAGACTCTGATACAAGATGCTTTCTGCGACTGTTCCCATTTAAAGGGCGTCTGTCACTTTTCAGACTTTGTAACCTCCTTGGTCAAAAATTATATGTACAGTATGCTTATCTGGCTTTTTTTATAGTCGATTTTATTGAGTCTTTTAATATGGTTTCTATAATTTTTATGTATTTTTTTAAGGGGGGCTAAATATGTAATATTTTTGCAAGAACTCTAAGTTTCCTTCAACATTTTAAGCAGATTACGCTAAATTAGCATATGGTTTACAGAATTGAATAGCTAAGGCTCCATAGCGTTTCAATAAAAGAGAGACCATCTCAAAGGAAAAAGTATGATGTGTACCACCACTGTCCAAAGCCCCCTGGCCGAAGCTCCGCCCCCTGCTGGCCAAATCCCCGCCCCCAACCCGTCCGCAAGCTAGTGTAAAGGTGACAGGGAGGAGCCTCACTTGCTCCTCACTGCTGAGGCGCTCTGTCCATGACAGGTTACACAGCGGGGAGGATTTCCCTGCTGTGTAACCTGTTAGATGCCGATCTGAATGGAGAAAAAGCTGTCAGCTTCAGAAATTAAGCTGACAGCTTTTTCCTCCATAATTCTAGGTGAGGCTCTGCCTCCCCTGACCGAACGTCCCTGATAGGTGCACACTCTGTTAAATGTTTATTTAGAGAATAAACGTTGTATCTTAGGAACAAAGAATATATCATTTTATAACATTTTATGCTTGAAAAACATATAACATCGACCCAACACATTTATAGTTGACCTTTAAAGGAAGTTCATTGTCGGTATAATTACATTTTGTAACTTTATAACTAGTGCTATTAAGCTTGCTAATTAGTAGGGATGCATCGATACCAAGTACTGTACTCGGTACAAGTACAGATACTTTTCCAGCTCCAAGACTAGACTAGAGAAAAATGCAAAAGTTAGGAGGCAGCTGTCATTTGTAAGGAGCAGACGGAGCTCCTGGGATTTGTACATCTCTGTTTTAATGTACGATTTTGTTTTTATAAATATATATAAGGGATGCCCCGATACTATTTTTTTGTTTGTCATGTGACAATTTTCCTAAAAGAATATCGACTAAAGATTTCATGACAGTGGTGGAGCATCAGAGCCCGGTCCTAGCTGCAACCCTGGTAGTTCTCATGAGAATGGCAAATATCAGCACTGGTATCTGAACTGGTATCAGTGCATCCCTACTAATTAGCACTAGCATTTTGAGAACATATATTTTTTACATATAAAATGGTTTTATTTTATTTATTTATTTTTTCCATTCTTTTGTTGGGCTTCCTTTGGCCAGTTGTACATTTGTTATAGCTCAGCTCCTGATGACACATCTGAAAGTCTTTGCTGTATAGATTTTTTTATTTTTTTTACTTCTCATCTTCCTCCCACGGTTTTTTTAGCTCTTCATATTGTACTGGACATCCACTTCTCTGGAGATTGTGGAAGTAATATAAATCTGGCCACCAACAAATAGTTCTTCCATCTGCTGCCACAAAATATTCAAGCATCTTTGCCAAAAGTTCTGCATATTATATGTTATCTTTTACACAAAAAGGGAATGAATAAAGTGACCACAAGCTATAAACTTCACAACTGTCCTGGTACTTTTGCAATGTTAAACACCTTTAGTGCCAGAGCAATTTTTTCATTTTTCACACACATTAAAATCTGAATTTTTGGATAGAAACATTACTTTAAACCCCCCAAACAATTATATGTTTTATGAAAGCAGAGGCCCTGTACCATAAAGAAAATGGTAGTTGTGGATTTTTTTATGTTGCACGATATTTGCACAAGTGTTGATCAATTTGATATTTTTAGAAAAAAATACAAAATAGGTTTTAGTGCGCACAAACACAATATAATACACAATGTTTTTGAAAAATACAAAACATGTCAAACCTTAAAATTGCGCATAGTTGAAAAACTATGGTAATCAAAATTGTCCATAGGCGACGCTTTAAAAAGCCTTTACTGCTCATCAGTTTAGAGATAACCGTGAATAATAGCCTTAGAATTATTCCTTTCATTCTGACATTTGTGGCTTTACCTAACATGCATGGCACAGCCGCCATTTACGTACACTTGCATGCCCTATGCAGGATTGTGCTTGATAGTCTGTTTACCTGACCCTTTAGCTGGTCTTCTGACAGCTTTGAAACAGGAAGCGCTGATAGCCCTTACTGCTTCAGTGAGCAGAGGGCAGATTGGGGAATGGACTGTTCCTGCCCTCCATCCTGACAGCGTTTGCCATGGTTCCAGGCCCCCGGAGTGCCTGGAAACCAAGGTGGAAGGTGCAGCAGGGATGGGAGGGGCAGCAAACATAAAGGCCAGTACAATTGATCGTGCAGCTCTACAGCCACCCAGATAATTTATACTCATAAGCCCTCCACCTTCTTTAAAAAATGACACCAAGATCATGGCTGCAGCAGCCATGATCTTGATATGACCACTTAAAGATCAGGAAAGAAAGGTACGTCCTAGGGTCCTAAAGTTGTTAAACACATATAAAAAATGTAGATGTAAAAAAAATAATGTAACCTATCTTTTATATTGCTGGATTTCTGTTGTGTTCTGATAGTTCTGAAAATCAGTATCAGACACCCCTGCATCTCAGATGCATGGTATACTGGTGGCCACAATTTTTTAAGATAAGCTAGCCACCTCCCAGGGCTAAACCACCCCTAACTTTGTTATACAGGTCATTGGCGGGACCATTTTGGAGAGTAGAGGACATCAGATTGTGCTGTTGGAAAAGGAAAGGGATTATGTGCAAGTTGGGTAGATGTATAGCCTGCTCTTAGAGACTTCCTGTGTGTAAGAATAGTATAAAAATGTCTCTATCATCCCAATCTTCCAAGTTGACAACGTTTTCCATCATCGATTATAATCAACTCAGTCGATTAGTTGAAACCAAAGCGTTGAAAGACAAAGAAATTTCAGCTTGTTATTATGACTATGTAATAGATCCAGGATACTCATCTCTCTGGCGTCTCGGACACGGAGGGTGATTCCGCCCATAGTCCGCCAACATCATGTCGCTTCGCCCCCTTTTTGGCTTAGGCCGCAAAGTTTCACTTGTCCTGCGTTCCTGCAATGGACAAGGACGCCGGACAAGTTCTGAGCAGCCCTGCTCTCTATCCTGCCTCTTAATAGGCTCTATAGCCTCCACCCTAAAGCCCCCAGTACTGCTGTCTACTTGAGACTGCTGGGACTCCTGGTGCACCAACACTCAAGCCATTCACTGCTCCGCAGCTTCCATACACAATCAATCAGCACCAGTCTGGAGGATTCCCTGTAGCAGCCTGAGTACAACTAAACAGCAAGTATTAAGTGCCACAGCTGATGAAATGCACACAACCCTGAATGACTTTAAACTTGTGTTGTTAATCTGCTTGCCTCTGCTGCTACATGCTTTTTCAAGCTATTGCCATTACCTTGTGATGTGAGGATAACATCACAACAGTTTTGATACATAACTGCCTTCAATCCTGTCTTGGGAAATGAACATTGGAATGATGTCAGCAGTGAGAGGCATTCAGTATGATTAACTTATTATGTGATGCAAACATTACCTTTGATACAACCTTAGTTATAGAGACTGTCATTATCTTGAAGTAAAAGTTCTGTTGAAGAGACTTCCACAGCTGGGTTACATCATTGATCATAAGAGGTATTACAGACTATGCTTAAGGTTCGTAGATCTTCTACTTGTAATATTTATCACCGTACGTGGAAGGTTTATTTTTGTTGGTGTGAGTCTTTGGGATTTTCCCAATGTACTTTTTCCATATAGCAAATTTTGTCTTTTCTTCAACTTGGGGTACATCAATGCTTAGCTCTATAAGTACCATAAAGGGTCAGATATCTACCTTGTCCATCTTTTTTCAATGTCCTTGTGCTTATAATTCCTTGAATTTTTTATACATTTTTTCAGGGAATTCCACGTGTGACTCCTCCTGTTAGGTCTCCACTTCATTAAGGAAGCCTGGCGGCATGTAATGACTCACCACCCGGCTTCCCGATTAGCCGGGAAGCCGTCTCCATGCTCCCTCGTCACCAGGTGATGAGGAAGTATGGAGATGACTTTCTGGTCAATTAGGAAGCCGGGGGCGAGTAATGACTCTCCACCTGGTTTCCTGATTGGCCAGCTTCTCGACCAATCAGGAAGCCGGACAGCGAGTCATTTCATGCCTTCCTGATTAGCCGGGAAGCCGCCTCCATGCTTACTCGTCACTGAGTGACGAGGGAGCATGGAGCTGGCTTCCCGACCAATCAGGAAGCCAGGCAGCGTGTAATGACTCGCCGCCCCTCTTCCTGATACCGGAAGTTCCAGTTTAAGGATAGGCATCGGTACCAATACTCTGTATCGACACCAATACTGATACCAGTATCGTTATCGGTGCATCCCTACTTTTAATAAGCTATATGGTTAATTGATTTCATTTCCATGAAGTTTGTGTTATCTTTTCAGTTGCTCAGCCAAATTATGCAGAGACAGAGAATTCCTCTTTGATGTCTTATTGCTCCATGAAGATTCGGCATCTGCATCAACAGCCAACAATAACCCAAGAGAAAAAACAACATCCAGGACAGCAGGACCGGAGTCCAGCAGAAAGGCATCCTTCATGTTGCATCCCCAGTATGATAATTAACAGACTACAAATGCAGAGTTTCAAGGAAACCATGAAACAGGTATATAATGATTGTGCGGATTAAGTCAACATATTCCAAGGCTTTCTTTTGTTCTTTCCTGAAAGACAGAAGGGTGATGTACAGGTAACCCAAGTAAAGTGATCACTCCATGTCACTACAAACAAATGCATGTTTTCAAGTATGAGCAATCAGTTATTTAAATAGCACTACCGGAATACGTATTGTATGCAAGCATTTTACATTATTGCACACCATGTTTATAAAATGGAAAGAAATGGTCATGGTGTGTTTTAAAAAATCTTTTCATCTTAAAGTGACAAAGTCTAAATTTTCCCCCCAATGCTGCTTGAAGGACTTACCTGAAATGATGCCTCTTGATCCGATCATCATCTTCTTTCCAGTAGTTTTCAGGAGTCCCTCCAGCGCTGACCACTGCGTCCCACGGTGTCTGTGCGGGTGCACGCTGCTGGGCCGCGTGCATTGACTTACCTTGTGTGTCTCCTCTGCTCCCGGCCAAAGATCTCTACTGCGCATGCTCCCACCCCATGATCCTTTGCGGCTGCTTGAGGATCTTCGGACGAGAGCGTGCGGCTGAGAAACAGGTACGTTTTGACCTTTTAGCAAACCTGTCACATGGATAAAGCTATTTTAAGTGACCAAAAGCTGGCACATGCACCATTTTACTTTCCAAAGTTCCCTGGGAGCCCCTGATCCTGGGGAACTGTGTAAGCACTGGCAACTTTTATTGGGAATCCAAGAAGTGCACATTGTGCACTTTCTGACAGAAAGGTCTCTTGGCTACTTTGAGTTTTTCCTGTCACTTGAATAACCCTGCATTTTATGGATTTTATCCAATTGGTTCAGTACTCTTTTCTTTGGAGAGATGGCTTAAGAGGCAAGTTACTCTGTTCTGTTCTTTTTCTTTAGGTCATACAGTCTGAGATGCATGACCCATCTTTATGTCCAGATTGCATCCAAAAACAGGCAGAGCTGGCTCAAAGTCACTTTGTCAGGATGAGAAAGACTAAGCTGCAAGCTGATTTGATGAACCTGAAATTGGAGGAATACACATACAAAAACGTAAGATTATATTTGTGTAAATGTATGTATAGATTTCATAATGACCTTATGCCTGAAATACTTGAGCTTGAATGACATCCATCTCAATTGTTTATCCTTACAACTGGGTGAGTAAGGTCATAGACTGAACAAGAGTAAATCTAATATAGAGAGTGGGACTTATTGAATTTTTAGTGTGAGCTGTACATTAGTATAATGTGTCAGCGAAGATGACTGTTTGAAGGTTAAAAAGGGTGTGAGAATTATCGTAGTACATAAGGGTGCATTTACAGTTTGTAAACCTCTGAGTTAGTCTCTTGATATTAAAATCTGTCATTTACAGCTTGCATATTGCTGCTGTGCAATTCATCTCTTCTAAAGTTCTGTGAATTGTGTCCTTCGACACGCTAATGATGATCTCTAATTATCCCTACAGGACCTGCTGACTTACATTGGAGAAATTCACCAGTCCCTGCCCAAGCCCTCAGACGGTTGCAGTGCCATTTGGCAGAGACTATACACCAGTGTTAAGACATAACATGTAATCTGTGTCCTTTTTCTCTTCTTGATTTCTTTCAGGACAGTTTTGTTATATCGGCATTAGTGATGTAGTCTAGAATTTACTGACGTTCAATTAGTAGGAGTTTGATGGATGACCACAGAATTTATTCTGCTAACTTTCCTCATTTTGGAGGGGGGTCCAGTTGTGAACCACAGCTGACAACATATGGCATGCAGATGCAAAAAGCTCCTGTTGATCTTTTGAGGTTAAGGGGGGTCTGAAGATGATGGAACCACAGAATCCTTGAACTTTGGTTTGCAGGAGGCAGAACAATTTGACATTTTACTAACTGAAACTGTATATATCACAAAAAATATACATAACATTAATTGTTTTATAGTTTCTTCCTTGTCTTAACTAAAATTGAACCCGTGCTTTGCCATGCAGGGCAAGAACTTTCCATTTCATTGTAAATCTGGCGTAGTGATAATTTTTTGCATTACATTACTTTGTGACAAAGTTAATAAACCTGCGTGGTCATTTTTGGAAATAATTTAGTGAGTGGTACTGGCAGGCCGGTAGCCATGTAGTCAAGGAATGCCATGCTCCAGTAACAAAGTGACACTAAATGATAAAAGGGCACAGTAGAAGCTTTCCTTGTTAATAAAATGTCATAGAAGGTATCTTGTGGCTCTTAGGCAGAAATTTTAAAGTTTAAAATAGAGTACAGAATCACTCAATCATGACCTGCTTATTATGTGTGATGAAATGTACAGTATATCTTATTTATCAGAAGGGAATAACATACCATGGTTTTCAGAGCTCTTTAGGAGGTATTAAAGGTAACATGTACTGGGAAAATACAGAGGCTGAGATTCTAGAAAATACTTGCTGCCTAGTTGTTATGCTAAAATAAGTATAAAAACAGGTAGCTTTGACTTCATGTGGTGCATGCCTGTTTGAGGTCAGCCATTGATAAAGTCAGGGACAGCCAAGCAACTAATACTTTGAGAAGGAGTTTAGCAATGGTAGCCCCCAAATTTCTGCCCCAACAGGCGTCATTTCAAGTGTAACTAAAGCCAAAACCTTTTTACTTTTTGGATAAAGAAAGTAAAGATTCCAGTCTTTTTTATTGCCTATGTCCCATTGAGGAGAATGCTTTACCTTTTATGTCCTGTGGATATCGCTCCAAAATGAGGGGAAATCCCCTCAGGCAGCTGGCAGTGGAACAGTTATCCTCTTTAGCAGATTCCATCTAGGTGAGATCGAGTGACAACTGTGAGGTTTCGTACTACCTATCACGTTCTGTTTCAGTAGCCACCTCGAAAAATGGAAAGGGTAAATCTCTCTATCAGTGACACAAACAGCAATAAAAACGTGACAGAGGTCCTAACTTTTCAATACTCTATACAAACTTGAAATAAAAATTCTGACCAAAGATTTTAGTTTTAGTGTAGCTCATATTGATACCATTTTTTTTTAATTACAAAGACCAAAGCAACATAATCACATGAGTCATTTTGTTCTCTTTTATTTTCAAATCAATAATAAGATAAACTGAAGGTTATGTTCACAATGTCGCTTTCAGCAAACCTTACTGTGAAGAATTAAAGTATTAACATAATTACTCAGCGCTGTATTTATTGAAACTGTAATATTCTGACACTACAATGTCTAGAAATGACTGGCTGATTATTTTCTCGCTGACTTGTTAAAACATTCATGGTTAATAGCCCACTTTTTGTTTGATTTAGCATGTTTTGTTCATAGAAGTAAAGCCTACAGTTAAATACAGCCTTTAAAATGAAAGCTGGATAATACACTATTTATTAGACAAGTCATTTTTTTTTTTTAATTAGTTTGTTTCTGACATGTGTTGTAAAACACCTACACTCAGAATACATTCAAAAATCTTATAAACTGTTACTACTGTATCTATACATCCCACACAAAGTAGGCTCTGCTGCACTAGCGAGAGGCATTGTGACAAAAAGATACATAAAATGCAGGATTTAAAGGAGAACTATGAGGTGAGTGATCTCAGCCTAATAGTTCGAGTCGACGTGTGACAATGAAACTGTCACACGTCGGCTCAATAGATCGGGAAGTGAGCGAACACATACCGTCGCTCGCTCACTTCTCGATCATGTCCCTGCAGGGAGCCGTGGCTGTCACTCACGTCTCCCTGCAGGGATTCCCCCCTCTCCAGCGCTGACTGGCGGAACGGACGGGGCAGGGGGCGGGTACAGCTGGCTCTGCCTCTGGATAGGCAGAGCCAGCTGTCAATCACGCAGCTGGGTGGATCTCGACAGTAATGTCGGGATCCGTCCTGGCTGCGGCGGTCTCTATACCGCTGAGTTTTGGGTCACGGGAGGATGCTAGTTTGTGTCCTCCTGTGACCCTTAGGAGAACTAGGGGGAAAGACACTTACCCCATAGTTCTCCTTTAAGGAAACCTATCATGAGAAAAATATCAGGCTTACCATTGCTAAACCCATAAAATGCTAGTTGTCTGGCTATCTCTGCCTTCACCTGGAATAAACATGCAGCAAGTGAAGCAAGAGCTCATCTGATCTGATTCTTCTAGGTCAATGCTAAAGCATACATGTCAGAATTACTGCAAATACATATGCATTTTCACAAACACATAAGCAATCAGAGCCCAATATTTTTTTTTGTGATAGGTTTCTGTTCATTTTCTATGTGATTGCTGGCAAGTTCAACTACCTGCTGGCTTTTGGTATCTCTCAAAAAGGTTGCAGTGGTGAGCTATCACAATTCCATGTTCGGGCTGACTTCTGAGACCAATACAAAGAGAATTTATTGTGTAATGCTCCTTTATTAGATTCTTCATAGTGGTGATGAGGAGAGTGAGACCTTTGGGAGAGAGTGACCTTTGGTAAAGCCTTATGGGAGTCTCAGACACAACCTTTTTCAGAGAAATCTCCCCAATTATATTTCTGAGAGACATTTGAAGTCTATGGGCAATTAAACCCATGGATGATACCGGAAGTGAAAATGTTCATTTTGGTTGGAGCCGGTCTTTTACAAATGTAAATCCGTTTGTCTAAAAAATGCACCCAGCCTATGGCATTATATATGACACAGTCCAACATTGCGTTACAAAGTGCAGTAATCTTATGTAGTAACCTCTGACACATATGAAATTCATATATGTATGGGGGCACGAGTGTAAATGAAAAAAAGGCCTCAGTCATGAAGGGGTTAAACCAATTATAATATTAGTGTCTTCTCATCAGCATGTCATAGTAATATCTTTTTAGTGCAAAAAAAAATGGTGAAAGAAACAAAATTAGAGCTGGAACCTAACCCAGGAGATCTGTAGCACTTACTGTATGTAGAATACAATTGGAATTTTACCTTTTCATCAGTTTAAAGAGGACAGAACTATTAAATATGGTCTCTAGTTGGTTGTTGTACTCTTTTTCTAAAATAAACCTAGTTAATGCTGGTATTCAAGAGAACTATGCAAATTGTGCAGACATTTGCAAAGAGACTGCCAGGAACTGTGTCGTAGGCAGTAGTGTATTTTGGTTTTGTGCTGCTCTAGGCAAGCCTAAACTTGGGCACCCCCCAACTAAAATTTACTCACCCTCTCCCAGTTTAAGACACCCATCCAACTTCCAACAGGTTGTGCTATTAGCTCTTTGGTGGGCTGTGCAGGGTCTCACCAGGGTTCCGGATGGCCCTGTGGGTGGGTGCTGGCGGTATGGCTCCAGTGAAAGAAGGTGTGCGGCTAGCGTTGTAAGCAGCGCCGTGAGGCCCAAGTACTTATAAGTACTGATACATTTTTGTTTATTGTCATGTGACAGTTTTTCTAAAACAATATCGACTATAGATATCAGGACAGTGGTGGAGCGCCCGAGCCAGGTCACAGAGATCTCATGGGTGCAGGCAAAACAAGTGCATGCTCACCTTTTAAACAATTCAGCTCAAAAGACAGCCACCCACCACTGCATCTTTAATTATAAATCCAAAATGTATTGTAATCCAAAAGTGCATACCACAGACATGCTCCCCAAATTTTAAATTACAATAGCAGGCTGGCTATTAAAGACAAGCAATTAAAAACAACAAAAAGGCTAGAGCGCACTAACTGCTGGGTAAAAAACCTTATTAGGCTGTAAAAACGTGTGCTATAAAAACGTGAGTAAACAGGAATACAGTGTGCAGGCTCTGTCAAAAACAGGGAGGGGAACCCTGTGAGTACACAAATAAAATCACACAATGAGAAAGCGCCACTACTGTAAAGAAAACACTCAAGTAACGTGAGTTTTCTTTACAGTAGTGGCGCTTTCTCATTGTGTGATTTTATTTTAGGCTGGCTATTAAAGCCCTGCCCACTGAGCAGAACTGAGAGATAAAGTTGTTAACAAAATTTTTGCGATGGTTGTAAGGTGATTAAAATTTTGTACGACTTGCCCATCTTGGACAGGCAGATCGTACTTGCGACCATCGCAAGTCCTCCACGCTAAGGGGAGGGCTTACAGATGATTGCAATGGTGAGCGGGCAGTGTGCGCTTGCGCACCACGGCCTGTTCGGCTTTCGTCTTGCGATCGCGCTACCACACCGCCGAAAATCATATGGAAAATGCAGTCGAAAGCTGCCCATACACCTGACGATTATCGTACGATAATCGTCCGGTGTTTGCGCAGCTTAACACAGACCTGAAGTTACCCTGGACTTAAACTAGTTTTGCACATATGAGAGAAACCAAGGGGAAATCATCGATGGGTGATATACAGTATTTCCCCTTGGTTTCTCTCATATGTGGCTCATGTCACAATATGTATATAGATTTTTAGCCTTTTTTTTTCTTTACTTTTCCTTGGCAATCCTGCCAGTAACACACTTCCTTTCCTACATTGACAATGCTCACTATCTGCACAGTATCTGTGGAGGAGCAATGTTGTCACCCTAGGCTGCTTGTTTCCATTACATATAGGGGCATTGCTTAGTAGTTCACAGAGGGCCGCTGGGAAAGCAGAAAACATTGTTTTATATGCAGTGTGTCAGTTCAGTGTGCAGGAAGTTACAAGATAACTGGAATTATGGCACAATCAACAGGTATCTTTCTGTACTAGCCCAAAATGTTCTTAGCCTGATAAAACTAAGATAGCCACCACATCTGAGGAATGGTAAGTTGCAGTATATTACATGTTTGTTCTTGGGTTTGAATAACCTTTAATATTGCATTTGACAGGAAAGAATGCAAGACGTTGTGGGGCCAACAATTTACCAAAACTTTAGCATCCGTTAAATGTTAGGCCTTTAGTTACAGTTCTGTCTTTGCTGTTATTTTAGGCTAAAGGAATCATAAAAGTGACAGCTGGCATTAGTCTATTGTAAGATTCCTGGAAAGGAAGTCACATTTATGTTGGTAAATTACATATATTACATATATTCAGTTATGAAAAGCTCCTGCAACTTTTCATATTCATCCATAAACATTATTAAAAACAGTGCTATAGAAACCCATTTATAATCTCATACCGGAGTGAAAATTGGCCTTCTTTATGAATAATTGAAGTCTAGGATATGGATGAAGAATTTTTCAATGAAAGATTTCTTTCCTAACAAATGAGTAAAACTTGCCTTATATACCCATCTTTACACTTAATGCAAAACTTTGCTGAAAGACACTGCCGTTGCCAATCCCTTTCTGAAGATGCTAATTGCCTGGCTAGTACACTGACCAAATGGCTTCAATAAGGTTAGAATCACTGACCTACAAGTATGAACATATGTAACTTCAGACATTATTCATAACACCCAACTGCCCTTTATTTGGAGCCAAATCCAGTAAAAGTCAAGTTATTGAAGCTAAAGGGTAAACTTGGCAGCCAGGAAACTAGCATTTGCAACATGAGAAGTAGCAATGGCAGCCTTCACGTGCCTGTAGAAAGGTTACCTTTAATGCCTTTGATGCCTAGAGATAAAAATAAATGTCAATTAATGAATTCTTTATCTTGATTCATTACTACCGGTAGTAGACTCAAATTATTTCAAGATAGCACGTGTGTCATTTTGCCTTTTCTAGCTCTTAGGACTGTGATTGACTTTTTCTCCTTTAGTTAACATGAGAAGCAGGTGTAACAGGCTAACAACCTAAATAAAAGAGTATCGAATATACAGTATGTGAATGTGCATTAGCTAATAGCGTAAAGCAATGACCACAAGCGGCAACCTGCTTCAACATATTTATTGTAGCTGGATTAACAATACTAATTGTCATCTTATTTTTATTCAAATATGATTAAATAATTGTAAATAAAACCTTGTAGCAGTTACCCTGTCATTTAAGATGTAACGGTAAACATCGTAAGTGACTAAACACATCTGGCGGAGGATATATTGCCGCATTATCTGCTGGTGGTTTGCAGAGTTGTGGCTATAAATAGCAGGGATGTTATATACAGGGTTGTGGTTACTGTCACTGTGTGAGTGACCTAATGTGTTTTAAAGTGTAGCAAAAGCCATTTAAACATTTTTTTTTGATAAATAGGAAAGGACTCGTACTCGCCCAAATTCTTCTGATGCTTTTTCTGATCTTGAAACATCCGGTATCAGGAAGCCGGGCGGCGAGTCATTACATGCTGCCTGGCTTCCTGATTGCCCGGGTAGCCGGCTCCATGCTCCCTCATCACCAGGGGGCATTGAGCTGGCTTGCCGGCCAATCAGTAAGCTGGAGGGGGGTAATGACTCCCCTAGCTTCCCGATTGGCTGGCAAGCCAGCTCCATGCTTGCTTATTCCGATCCCGGAACTTCCGGTATCAGGAACCGGGCGGCGAGTCATTACATGCCGCCTGGCTTCCTTAATGGGACTTCCGGTATCGGTATTTGCTATCGGCGAGTATGTAAAAAAATATTTCGGTACTTGATACCGAAAAACTGGTATCAGTGCATCCCCAATTAGAACCTCTATGATGTTTTTATTGTTGTCTGAGCCCATGCTGAAGACAAACACTCTCTGTTTGTCTTGATGGCCATTGCCACTGGGACTGAAAAAGAGGAAATGTCTCTTTTATTTACTGAAATAGAAATACACAGTAAATCTTCCAATTGGAAGATTTAGTTCAGTGACAACTGAATTCCTTTACTATAGAGAAATCCCCTTTCACTTTATATTGTGTCTCAAGACAGGACATAAAGGAGAATCTGCCCAATTGGCCACAGACCGCAAACACGGTTTTTACGATTCCCTACTCTATTTGAAAACTAAGAAAAGCAAGTTTTTTGCTTTAGATATATCTTATGTTTTCCTATAAGAAACAGTGCAAAGCACAGTGAAAACCTTCTAAAAACAGAAGGTAAACACTTGTCATTCTATCACATCCCACAAACAAGAGGGTTACTCCTTATTTTAGAACAATGGTAGAGCAATACAAATGATAGCTTTTACCCCAACTGGCCAAATGCACATCCAGAACCGTTGGTGTATATTACAAATATAGCCCAATATTATAGAGCCATTTATTCCAAAGTGCATACAGTGGCTACAGACTTTTTGGCCATCATTAGGACAGTGTATGGAAACCCTGGCTTCTATGGAGTAGGGTTTGGGACCTAATGAGACAGTATAACCATACAGGTTAAGGTGAAAAGGGACTAAAGCAATCAAAAAGCCATCACTATAATGTGTATGTAACACAGTAAAGCCTTCTTTAAAGTGACATTAAAGGCAAAAACATTTCCCCTCACTCCAACGTTAATGAAAGCACTTACCTTAAATGATGTCTTTTAATCCGATCATCTTCTGTCCTGTAGTCTTCAGCTTTCTCTCCAGCGCTGCTGCGAATCTCCGATCCAGTGCTGACACCTCTGAGCTTGCTGGCACTTCCTATCCCACGGTGTCTGCATGCGGGTGCACGCGTCCATAGACTTACCTTGTGTATTTTCTATTTTTTGTGCATGCTTTGCGGCCGCCCGTGCAGTCTCACATTTTCGGACGGGAGCGCGCAGGGAAGACACAGGTAAGTTTAAAGCGCTGTTAAAGCGGGGTTTTTAAAAAGAACGTTTTGCATATATCTCCTGCTTGCTAGCAAGGGATATATGCAAAAAAAGCTGAGGGTTTAGAAACCCTTTAAATACAAGATATTCACGTCTCATTCCATCACTTTATGGGATATGTGATGTACTGAGAATACCTGCTGTTTTCAGAAAGACTTTACTGTGCTACACACTAATTACAGTAAGGGGTTTTTGATTAGTTTAGTCCCTTTTCACCATAACCTGTATGGTTATACTGTCCCATATAATAAAAATAATTGCAGTATTAATGTTTTTACACCCCTAGTAGACGCTTTATCATTGACAGAAGAGTTTTGGAGATGAACCCTGTTTAAAAATAATTTGATGGGTATACATGAAGAGTTTACAACCTACTTAATTAAGTGTTCATACTTAGTAGTTTAATCAGTAGGATGTGGGGGTGGATCATAAGATGTCTTGTGACTAATTTATTCGGAGCACTGGTTATCAATTTTATCACATTTTGGGACAACAACTGATGCAAATGGTTCTATATACTTTGCAAAACACCAACACCAATATATTGACACTATTTGAATACTTTAAATCAATGAACTGTGATCTAAACTGTATGTTCATAGATGTTCCAGTGACAGCTTTATGTGTTTATTTGTCTTCAAACTGTGGCTCATGGCCTGGATCTGGCTCTTTGCTTGCCTTTAACCTGCCCTTGGAGCACTTTTTCCTTCTGCTGACAGTAACGATTTCGCCAACTGACTCCAATGATGAGACACAATTCCTTCCATTGACACCATTGATGGGGCATCAATCCTCCCAATGAAACCAGTGATGAAGCACTATTTCTATCACTGATACAGATGATGTGTCACTGTTCCTCCCACTGTGATCAATGATGGGGCAATGTTGCTTCCACTTATACCAGTTACAGGGCATTATTCCTCCTACCCACAGGTGTTAGGTCATTTTTTACTCTCACTGCTCTCCAAACTTGGTCCCTCAGATAACTGAAACGTCACTTTAAAACGTTAGAATTCACTTTGAATGTGAACATGTTCTACTCCTTTAGTAAATCCACCCCAGCGTATTGAATCATTGTCCTTGTTTGCTGTTTTTGTGATGCTAAGCTGAGAGTGGTTCGCTTCTTATAGCAAATTGGAGCCATGCACTGACTTCCTCTAATGAGAGAGCCATTCTTTTTAGCCTATCACTACTCACATCAGAGCATCCTCCAATCAATATTCACCTTGCCATTAATTGTCCTGGGGAGGTAAGTAAAGGACACGCTAATGCTTAGTACTAACTCACTTGCGCAGCATTACATATACAAAGCAGCTCTTATTTTCATTTGAGAAATTATTCAAAATGTCAAGAGATTCCAAAGTGCTTTAAAGCAACAATAAGTTGCCTGTACAATATGTAAAAAATCTAACTGTCTGAACAGATGTTTACATTAATATCAATGTAAATATGTGTATCACTTACACCAGGCTTGTCTTGCAAGTCATCTGCCCGTTGTTAAAATGCTGACTGTCATCATAACATCCTCTCCTTTTTGTGTGATCGAGCATTTCCATATTTATGGAAGCGGGAGAGCCCAAATCATTAGCAGCAGATATTGTATGTAATTGAAGACAACCGTGAAATGAGTGTTGGTTGCTCACCATTTGTTGAAAATTGGGTGTTATACGGCATGGACTAGAGTAGAAATAAAGATATAGGTATGGGTTCAGCCAGTAAAGCTAGAGCAAAGTCAGAACTATGGACCTGCATACTTGTTCCAGGTCAGTGACTTAGAAAGTACTGAACCCAATAAATCAGTAATTCAGCCAGGCAGCTTCATAGGAGGCCTCGGCAATGACAGGTTCCATATGTATATCCTCACTGGTTATCTGTAAAAAATAACATTGTTTCAATAAATAATAAGATGGTAGTCAACTGCATGAGACAATGTCCAACAAAAATGTTAGTTTGCTTTTTCAGTGTATGTAAACCCAAACAATGTACTTCTCCTATATGCTTTCTTTTAGTCTGCTAAATATATCCCATCGAAAGCATTTTGTTATCTGTTTCATTAGCGCTAAAGAATACGTGTTGATCTTGTCAGGTCAGAGCTGCCCTGTTCTCTCTGCCTGTGTTATCTCAAAGAGATTATTTAGCCCGCCCTGCTCTTATCTTGGACGTAAAGTGATTTAGTCCTCATGCTGTGGATAAGAAGACAGTGGGATGGCTGAATAGTTTTGGTAAAAGACATTGGACAGGGCTGGCAGTACTACACTGTAGGACTTAGTAGCTGAGTGCATTTCTGGCAGAACAACAGTTATTTTCCTGTACTCACAAGGTTTTTAATGGGATAAAACAAAGGCAAATGCGCATGTATTGCAGAGATGTACTGAATATGCGTTTTTTTATTTTACCTTAACATATGCTTTAAGGGTTTAAGCTAGAAATAATTGTTGGGGTTGACACATCTAAACAGAACTGGTCTGCCCCTTCACCTGGCACAATAGATATGTGGCACTAGATAAAATATCAAAATATACGGTTTGCCTTTTCTGGTAACTTAAATATTCAATAACATCGAAAATATTCAAACGAAAGTACTACATTATTTACACAGTCTTAAGGATTTTGTATGAAAGAGCATAACAAATATTTCATTTTGTAAGCATTTGTATGAGAAATGTACACAAGCTTTGTTTCTGACCAGTCATCCAATGCAAAGGGAAACTATAGTCTTTTTTTTTTTTTTTTATACATATCTATGTGAACGTGATTGTAAATAATCTTATTCATGTTTGGGCGTTAATGTTTTTTAAATGTCTTTCCATGTATAGTTTGTATATCTATATACAGTATGAACATGGGGCAGCCATAGTGTGTTACATATACATGATCTGTTGCTTGAGTAGTGTTGGAGCGCAATGGTTATGCCTTACTGTATATTAGGGCCTGTTCACACCAATGTGTTGCGGTAACATGCGGTAAAACATGTACAAAAGGAAACTATATATCTATAGATGAACATGGGGCAGCCATAGTGTATTACAAATACATGATCTGTTGCTTGAGTAGTGTTGGAGCGTAATGGTTATGCCTTACTGTGTATTAGGGCCTGTTTAATATGCTGTAAAACATGTACCACACGTTATGTGTTGTGCATTACCACAGAGCATGTTAAGGAACTAGGGATGGTACAATGCATTGTGATGCTATTCATCTTGAATGGCACCCCAACAGATATACAGAATGCATACAGTGAGCTGCGGCACACCACTACAGGCAATGTGCATTGCTTTCCGATGAGCTGAAGAAAAAGGAGCAGTGGAGATATTACCATGCAAAATAATTGTACTTTATCATGCACATGCATTATCTCAATGCGCCATGGTGTGAAGGGCCCTTACTCTCAGTACAGGTCAATGAGTCACTTTTGACCTGACTGAAAACAGCCACTTTGTAATTTTGTATATGTAACACAAGATTGAAAATTTGGTACCGTACTACCGCAAGTTTGTAAAATATTATAATCATAAAAATCAAATATCTGTTCCCAATAAAAAATAATCTAGTTTCCCTTTAAGGACCTTTTTTTACATTGCTCCATTGGTAGAAACAAAGTTCTCTTTTCAACACTGCCTCATAGTCCGTTTGTACACTCCGATATTGCATTTACTCATCTAATAAATGATCTACTGGCATATTTACATGCCCGTGTAGAACCAGCATGCTTATTACTATTGTGTTGCTGTCTTTTTACACAAAGCAGATAAAAAAGGCATCACAACAAATTACTGCAGATTTGATAGTTAACCCTCATTGATATAATAAAGAGTACATAAAAAACTTCTGAGGGCAGAAAGCTTGAGAACAAGAACAACATCACTTTCCGCATGTAATAGAAATGAGGTGGTCCATTTGCTGGAGCGTAAGCTGTCAATATTCAAGTTTTAGTCCAAGATGTCTAATGATGCTTTCCAGCTGAAGCAATCATTTAGAGTACATTCCATGAATTCAGTTCTTTTAAAACCCCCAGCTCCGGAAGTCATGAAGTACAAGGTGACTTGACTTTCTCTTGGTCTCTTTGGTACTCCTCTTGAGCCCACTCTAATTTTTTTCGTTTGAGCTTCCATTTGTGGAAACAGTAAGTTACTAGAGATGTCACCACCAAGGTAAAAATAATTGTTAGCACGACGATCAAAACAAGAGTGGAAGACAAAGCTCCCTCCAAAAGTACCAGCTCCATGTCCTCAGTCACGTTCTGTTTTGTGAAGGTATCAATGTCACTGGTGTACGACAGTGTAGAGGGTATATCCATTGTTGGCTTCATTAGAATAAATGGAAAAGAAACAAGAAATAGAAACAAGTACAACTTTACATTTAAAACTGTATTCTTGATTGTTTTCTTTCAAACTCCATGTCCACTTGTGTGTTCTATTTTTTGTGCATCATAACAAGAATTCTTGGTAGTAATGTGCAATTAGTGACCAGTAAAGGTTGCTGACCTTTGATGACACAGCAGACAACCTTTACCTTGTTTCATATTATATTTATAGTGGGGAAAACCATTATTTTGAGCTGCATATTTTTTTCCCTTTTATTTGCTTAATTTTCATTTATTTTTGTTTGAATATATCAAACATATGCCTGGTGAATTTGTTCTGGTATCGTCTTCCGTTGTAGAGCCATTGAATAGATCCCGAAGCAGAAAATCCCACCTGCTGACATTAATTTCCGCTGTTTTTCTATATTAGATCTGCAAAACAAAATTGTTAATTTAGAAAAATAGTACATTATTATACACTAGTTTTTTTTTTTACTAAGTCTGGAGATTAAATCTGGGAACTTAAAGTAATATTAAACTCTCAAACTTTTTTCAATAATGAATCCAGATCAAACAAATATACATACGTTTTTGCCCAAATACTAACAATCATCATGTTTCTGAGCAGCTGCTTCCAGGTCTCTCAGCTTCCCTGAACTTTCTGTCCAGTACAAGACCACAAGGGACAGAGTAGACTCCAGAAACTGTTCATCTACTAGCTTGGAGAAGGGAGTAGAAAGGACCAGAGGGAGGGAAGTAGCTTGATTTGCTGTATTTGTGGAGACACACACAGCTTACCAGCACACACAAGGGGGACTGCATAGCACTCTGGTTTAGAAAGGAGTCACTCTAAAACAGGAAGTCATGACCAGTGCTGAGGAGACCAGCTCACTCTGTGGGAAACTAAAGCTTTTAACCAAGAAGCAGCAGCCATTGTAAGTGATTTCATCAGCAACTGAAATAGTTTAAAAATTCTTATGACTTTAATATCACTTTAAAGGTACACTGTCACTTTGTCTAGTAAGAGCAAAGTGAACAAGAAAAGCGCCACTACCTAGCGTGGATCGACAAGGTGGTGCATTGATGTTATACTCAAATCTGGGTAAGTGAATCAAGGCTTCAATCGGTGGACTTTGGAATGTTGGTGCTGTGTGGTGGTGTGTCAGCACTTCAGATGAGACATCTGCATTATTACCGCATAAGTCAGAATGAATTGATAAAAAGGTGAGTATTCTCAGTGCGGACAATTGAAGGTGTATCATTCATACACTTATCATTAAGTTACCATACATTGCATAGTCCGAAATGGATCCTCACCTTCACATCACGTCACCTTTAGGACCTTCGTTGTTGAGGTCACATCATTACTTACTTAATGGTAAGTTTATAAATTATACACCTTCCAATTGTCCGAACTGAGAATACTCAATTTTTTATCAATTTATTCTGGCTTAAGCGCTATTACTCCAGAAGTCTCATTCAGGAGTCCACCCTCCGGTGTCTAAGCTTACGTAGGTGGGGGGGTGGATACATTACTAGTCGTCCCAAAGCCCCCCCTTCAGCGTGACCACTTAAACTCACGCATTGTTAAATGGGGAACTCACATGTTCACCCATAATTAAAAGCCCTTCTTTAGAGCAATGGAGCGAGCACTCTGATGGAGTGGAGTAGTGTCAAAGGAGCATGAATCCGTGAGTATACTTTGTTGAGGTGGAGATCTATCAAAGCAAAGTGACAGTGTATTTTGGAGTCTATGTCCATAAAAAGTGTACTGTAGTCAATAGCAATTTTAGTTAATGCATAAAAGGCACGAGATTATAACAGATATGTCTAACTATTTTTGTTGTGTCTTTATTAAACATGTTACATTTCATGTATGACATAACATATGTGCTAAAAACAGCTTTAGAGCGTATTGTAAGCTTTCCAAGCTGCAACAATACTGCAATTTCTATATGCAGACATGACTTTATTTATATATCAGGCTTGTCCTTTGCTTGCCTACAAAGAAATTACATCAAGCCTATTAGGTGAACTTGTCCTACCCCTTAAGATTCCTAAGATAGGAAACTAAAGTGCAGGCCCAGTCCCTATAATTCAGTTATAAAATGTCAGAGACTAGACATGTGCACCAGCAAAAAATTTGTTTAGTTTCGTTTCGTTTTGAAAAAAAAAAAAAATTCGTTTAGTTTAGTTTCGTTTTGAAAAAAAAATTCGTTTAGTTTAGTTTCGTTTATCGGGTCCGAAATTAAATTAGTTTCGGACAAAATTCGTTTATGAAAAAAAAACCAAAAATTTTGAGGGGTGTGGTCACTGAGGGGCGCTGTAAAGCTTTCTCGCACAGGGCGCCTAAAGGCCTAAGGCCGGCCCTGGGAACAACAGCAACTCAGCCACATAAAATGACAAAGCGGGGTCAGCGCATGCTAGCGCACACAGTGCGCAGAAGGCACCAACTGTCTGCAAAGTCAATAGCTACAGACCTCCAAACTTCATGTGGTGTTCAGATTGGCACAACAACAGTGCGTAGAGAACTTCATGGAATGGGTTTCCATGGCTGAGCAGCTACATCCAAGCCTTACATCACCAAGTGCAATGCAAAGCGTCGGATGCAGTGGTGTAAAGCACGCTGCTACTGGACTCTACAGAGGTGGAGACATGTTCTCTGGTGTGACGAATCACGCTTCTCTGTCTGGCAATTCGATGGACGTGTCTGGGTTTGGCGGTTGCCAGGAGAACGGTACTTGCCTGATTGCATTGTGCCAAATGTAAAGTTTGGTGGAGGGGGGTTAATGGTGTGGGGTTGTTTTCCAGGGTTTGGGCTTGGTCCCATAGTTCCAGTGAAGCGAACTCTTAAGGCATTAGCATACCAAGACATTTTGGACAGTTTCATGCTCCCAACTTTGTGGGAACAGTTTGGGGATGGCCACTTCCTGTTCCAACATGACTGCGCACCAGTGCACAAAGCAGGGTCCATAAAGACATGGATGAGTTTGTTTGTGCTTCTGGAAGAATGGTCAAACATTCCCATAGGCACACTCCTAAACCTTGTAAACAACCTTGTGGGCCAACTCAATATTGAACCCTGCGGACTTAGACTGGGATTGCATTAAAGTTCATGTGCGTGTAACAGTAGGCGTCCCAATACTTTTGCCAATATAGTGTATATATTTAATCAATTTTAAATTGCTGTAGCTTAGATGTATACTAAAGAGTTGCTCATCTGCATGTTACTGTAGCTACCCTTGCGACCCAGGTAAAATAGGTAAATATGTTTAATTTGTTATATTTAGGGATTTAGCAGCTTCTCATTTTATTCTCATCTCTGTTGTGTAAGCAGACCTTACTTGTTTGAAAAGATAAAGACAGATCATTATTAGGGCTGTCAGTGTATGTAAACCATAATTAGTGTATTGAAAATGAACATCATCCTAGGGTTGCTTACTTGATTGCTTGCAAAAACTACAGTATTGTTCCTAGTTGCCAATCATAGATCCACAGAGTGCAAATCATACAGACATATAATTAGTTATCTATGGGTGATTTCGTCTTTACGTTTACATGAGTATTTACAGTACATATAAAATTACTAATCACAAAGGTGACAAATTCATTTTTACACACCTCCATGTATGAGCATTGTTTATATTGCGTGTAAATACAGTACAGAGAGATGGGGAAAATTCTATTTACAAATATCACCTGAAAACAATAAAAAGATAATGAAAATATTATAGGGGCGAAATATAATGGGATACAACTCCAGGATGGCATGGTGGCAATTAGTATGTAAACGTCGCTGGCAATGGTGGTGGCATTTGTTCTGGTGTCAGATGTACTCACTAAATAATATCAGGAGTTGTCTGGTTTGCTTTTCTAGGCCTGGTTCCTTTTAATGAAAATCAATCTCCTAACACCTGATGTGTAAAATTATGTCTGTCATCAGCCCCGCTCACTTGAAAAGACCACTGCACGAAAAGAAAGAGAGCAGTTGGGTGGCATTCTTGGTCAGTTTAGGCTACCCGCCCAATTTGTAGAGCTAATAATCCATGGGGTGAGAGTAGATAAGCTGCAACTGTCTTTCCTACCTCAGCCTTTAGCTTTGGTCTGCTGCAGCCGCTTGGCACCTGTGAGACTGAGGCTTCAGGTAAGGCCAGCCCAGGGCATCAATTACATCACCCTCAAAGAGACGGACAATCATTGGTACTGCCATCGGCCGCTTAGCCAGGACTGACCTCTTTCTTCTTTGCAGCTCTTATCTTATTGGCAGTAGCACAGTAACTACTGGGAAGTGATGGCAAGAGAAACCTAACAGTCACACCTGAGTCAGTAAGCCACTCAGACTTGGGATGTACAGGCAGGTGTAGCATGATCAGAAAGGAGGAACTAGCTACATCTGTACTGTTGCAATCTGGTCCCTCTTCTTCCATCCTAACTGACCCCTGTTTGAGCCTCTCCATTCCTCAATCCTCCTCCTGCAGTGCCAGGGACAGGCCAGATCTTTCATGCAGTAATAGTAATGCTAAGGAGCAAAGATGATGTTAGCTTGTGGGGAGGATAGGTAAGTATTGCATTCTGTGGATCTTTCTTCTGCAGTGCCAAGGGTAGACTGGATGTTGCATGCAGAGCTAATAATATGAGGAGACAAAGATGATGTAAGCAGCTCTTCATGTAGATCTTCTCAATCAATGACGGTTTTGATGGATGGAGTGCTGAATCAGCAGGAACTGCCCCATCTAAAGCTCCACCTGCTTACTAGTGTCAAAATCATGATTAGATTCATCAGCAGGTCAGGCTCAAATGCAAGGTGTAGGTATTGTATTCTCATCCTGCACCTTCTAAAAATACATATAAAGATGATGACCATCTTTATCCTCCTCTAATTTCTACTTCTCAGTGTCCCCACAAATGGGTCCTGACACCAACACAACAACAAAGCAGATAAGAAAGTCCTCTCTTAGCTGCTATGAGGTAACTACTATTTATAAATTAAATTTAGGCATTTATGATGCTGCAGGTCTATTCCTACTAATGAATTTGGTCACCTCAGAAGTCAGGTTCAGCGGCCGATGCTGGGCTCAAAGAACAACATGCTCCCTGCTTTGCTGCTGCGATGTCTAGTATAGTTGTTGACTGCTTTTTTGTTGCTTGTACAGGCATTCTAGTTAGGAAAAGATTAAATCTGATTGGGTGCAAAAGTTGCCAATCATCCCATGCAAGGGTTAATTGTTCTATTTCTGTAATACCACTGGCCATGTCCAGCGCAACTTCCAACACAAAATAGGTTTTCCATTAGGGATGCACTGATACTGTTTTTTCGGTATCGAGTACGAGTACCGATACTTTTTTCCGGTACTCGCCGATATCGAGTACCGGTGGCGTGTGCTAAGATTATCAGGAAGTTGGGCGGTGGATCATGACCTGATTCCTGATTGCCTGTGAAGCCGGTGTTCTAGCAAAAGAACACTGGCTTCACATGCCGAGGCATGCACGTCATGACTCGCCTCCCGACTTCCTGATTGGCTAGAAAGCCTGCTTCACCTGTTGCTAGGCAGCCTGGCTTCCTGACCAATTAGGAAGCCGTATGTGTACGATGTGGGAACTTTACTGCAAGTAGAAAATTATGTATAATTATCATATTGAATCTCCTTTTTTTTTCTTTTGTTTGTTGTTGGTCTCCATGGGCTGCTGGGTGTTCAAACTGGTGCATTGGCTTACTTACCCACTATCCAGGGTTCTGTTTGTAAAATAGACATGTAAGCTGTGGAAAAATTCGGTTTGTTTTTTTCGTATTTCAGGATTCGGGTCCGAAATTCAGTTCGGTTTGGGGTTTCAGATTCGGAGGAAATCCGAATTTTCGTTAGTTTCGCATGAGTTTACGAACGAACATTTGTTGCGACTACCACAGAAAACCATATACAGATATTAATACTAAAGTTGAAGCTCCTAGACCCGAATGGCATTCGGGAGTCCGAATTTCCGAATACCATTCGCAAGATCCAGAAAGCAATACAAGTCTGGGTGACATATACTGTACATACATAATATATAAGTTTCGAGACCCAAAAGGCAGCTTTAGTATTCTGTATATATAATTAGTATTCTGTAGTACGAGCGAATATTCATTGCGGCAACATTGGGAGCCATATATACATAAAAGTAAAGCTAAGGCTCCCAGACCCGAATAGCATTCGGGAGCTCCCAAATGCAATATGTAAATTCGGATTCGCACACATTCGGACGTTGGGATTCAGAAATTCGGATGTGTCCAAATGTCCGAATTTTGGAAAATTCGTACGAATTTTGATTCGAAACAAAATCAATCTCACATGTTTATTGTAAAATATTCAGCATGACATGTGTTGCTGTCATCCCAAAGCATACACATTATCTGTAGAAGACGTGAGGGGGCTAGGATTGTCAAAATAAATTCATTCTGGGTTACTGAACTAATTGCTGTAGCTCCCAAAAATACCTTTCCCTGCTTTGACAATACACCATGAAACGATCTAAGACAGTGGTGGCACCCATGGCACTCCAGCTGTGCCAAAACTACAAATCCCAACATGCATCTGCCTCTGGGAGTTATGCCTGTGGCTGTCAGAGCCTTGCAATGCCTCATGGGACTTGTAGTTCCAAAACAGCTGGAGTGCCAAGGTTCGCCACCACTGATCTAAGAGGTCACATTGGAGATATCATCCTTAGAACAGATTTGAAGAAGGTTTCTTGTCTCTACTTCCTGCTTATTAATGCTGTGCAGTGTAATGAGCCCTCCTTACACTAATAACTAAAAGTATGACTCACTGAAAATATGTCTTAGTAGCTCCCATAAATATTTCCACCACAGAAATGTTAATTTAGATACTCTTTGCTGTCCTTGAATTCCATATCTAATTGTAGCCAAACATTGTTGAACTTCCCAAGTGATTAGAAAACAATTGCAGAAATTATGGCTGACAAAGGCCTATGTTGGCCTAACACAGGCATATTATTTATTAAAGTGACATTAAACCCTCAGATTTTCTTAACATAAAACAATACTGTAATGTGCGCCTTACTGTAATCCATGGTTGTTTCCCTTCTCTTTGCTGCTCTTCCTTTTAAATCTGTATCTGTTCTCATGCTCTGCAGAACTTCTGTTTTGCAGCAGACTGCCTTGTCTCAGGAATGGATACACGGTGTCTGTGTATAGGTTTGTATAGGCTTGTAACCTGAGCCAGCACTACAAGAAGAGGCCCTGAGCTGAAAAGGGAAGTTCTCCCCAAGCATGAGAAGACATGAGGATTTAAAAGGAAGAGCAGCAAAGAGAAGGGAAACAACCATGGATTACAGTAAGGCACACATTACAGTATTGGTTTATGTTAAAAAATCTGAGGGTTTAATGTCACTTTAATACAACAAAGAGCTGCCCCGATACAACAAAAAGTGTGAAGAAGAAAATGTGACTGCTACTTGTATTGAAAGGTTTGCGATTAAACAGAACCTTTCCAGCATATGGAATCTTGCATAGTTGCTGCTCTCCTCTGTGATCATTTGTCCTTGATACACTATTCATTCCTTGCCTATTCTTGAGGTCACTTTAAGTCAGTATGTTTATATACAGGTGAAACTCGAATAATTAGAATATCGTGCAAAAGTAATTGCAGTAAGTGCTGCAAAAGGGGCCCAAACCAAGTACTGAGTACATATGCATGCTTGTACTTTTCAGAGGTCCGATATTGTTCTATGTACAATCATTGTTTTATTGATTGCATGTAATAATCTACTTTTTTGAGGTTGTGGATTTGGGGTTCTTGGGGTTTTCATGAGCTGTAAGCCATAATCATCACAATTATGACAAATCACTGCTTGAATTATCTTGCTTTGCATGTAATGAGTCTATCTCATATATTAGTTTCACCTTTTAAGTTGCATTAGTGAAATAAATGAACTTTGCACGATATTCTAATTATTCGAGTTTCACCTGTATGTCCACCATTACAAGCAGCACTATATAATATGTTGTATATGTCATTATATAAAACTGCCTATACAAGTTAGATAGATATCTTCTAGAATGCTGGAAATTTCTGAGTATTGGAGCTAATATGAAAAATATAATCTGAAAAGAGATAGAGTAGTTGCCACGGACCAAAGCAACTTGTTTTGACATTGGGATCTTAGCAATGCATGCTTTTGACAAAAGACCTGTCAACCCCATAAAAAGACAAGGTCAGTTTTCAGCCACAATAGGGGTTATGTGTTAAAAGAGAAGTAAAGCCAAACCTTTTTCTTGCCTTTACTTCTCTTTTGGGTCACAGGATTACATATACTGCCGGCTATATGATAACAGCACAGAGCAACTCCGCAGCCAGGAAAGATCCAAGTATTGCCGGGATCCACCTGGCTGCATTGTTAACAGAAGGTTCTGCCTCACTAGAGCCAAAGCCAGCTGTGCCCCTCCCCTCCCTGTCTGTCCTTCCAATGAGTGCTGAAGGAACAGAGAGAGGGGAGGGGGGAATACCTGCAGGAAACGGTGAACGAGCGGTGTAAACTAACAATGCTGACCCCCATTTACTAAAAAAGTAGAGCATGTTCGCTTAGTGACAGATGTGAAACACAGTGAAAATTCACTCACCAAAGAGAAAATTCACTTAGCTTAGTGAAAGAGGTGAAGTTGTGTTAACTTGTCATGTGCAAGCAAAAATCTTTTTTTTTTTTTTTTTTAACTTTTCCTTGCATGTGATTGTGTATTCTTTGCAAAGTGAATTTTCACTTTGATTCACTTTGCAAGTTAACATGCTCACTCCTTTAGTAAATAAACCCCACTGACAGCTCTATTTGTGGTATATTTGAATAAATATATTGAATCTATATGAGAATAAGCTCATATAGATTATATAAGCAACTCAATTCCATAGATATTAGCAATTAGCAAGGAATCCATCTTTCATTTATCTGACCTTCGTAATCCAACATTTAATTGGTTACTATGGGATACAATATTTTGCAATTCATCATCTTATTAAACAAGTTATAGTGCTTTATCTTATTTATACTTGAATAGCAGCCTTTTCACCTTAACGCACATAATGATTGTGCACTAGTGGCAAACCGTGGCTCTTTCCTCCAATGCAGTGATATAATTATGTGTTTTTCTTAAATCTGCCCCTAACTGACAGAATAGAGTGACTTGTCCTCATCATTCTTAGACCATGGGTCAGCCCTTTGTTCTGAACAAAGGTATTATCACAGGGCATCTCATACTATGTGTGTATCAGTGTTTCTGTTGTGATCCTGCAAGTAGCTGGTGCTTTCTCACTCTTGGCAGAACAGAGATTATTTATTTTTAGCATCAGCAAATCTATTACATATTCTGTTTGCCTTTTATAGTATGGTATAGTGGTGACTGATGACTACCTTAGATGCATGCCTTGGAAATCAAAGTGTAAAATACAAAAAGACATCAAAATATAGATATAAATTTTTATAGGTTTATTTTATTATAAGACGGTAAGAAACAGCAATCCTCTGCAGTAGCAGTGATAAAGGCAAATGCAGTAGTAGTGTAGTTTATTAAGAGAATCCAAAAGTAATTACCGGCAAGCCCTAGTGTTCTGTCCTGCATGCCTAATGACAATGTCAATTGTGTTTGTTTTGTAACAGGCATTTAACCATCTCCTGTTGTGTACAATGCAAACCACTCCATATAGTCACTGTACAATCCACATAAGCAGTCCCCGCTTACACCACACCCCTTCACAGTTCTTGTGGGAAGGATACTTCTTTGATATAGACCAAAAATTAAAAAGTAATGCAATGTAATAACAGGTAAATGTTAAAAGCCAATGCTACCATGTGTCCAGCTTTCCTTTGTGTTACACATAGTCATGCTAGCATGCTGCTATCTATCCCCTCTGCAGAGTGACAGCACTATCTCAGGGATGCAATGACAAATACACATTCACCCTTAACCCTTCATTAATACCTGAGAACTTTAAGAACATTCAGCTTAGCAGGCAAGTGTACATATTCATGTGTATCTTATTTTTTTCTATTGACTCCTTTATATCACCTCTGTAGATACAGAGTAATATTTTCTTGCTCTGTACAACAAGAACAACTCAGGCTCTGATCCTTCCAGCCTTAGCTGCCTCCTTTAATCTCATATACATTGAGATCGTGATAGAGTATAGTGCCATGTAGCTTAAGTTATTCCTGAATTGCTGTACTCAACCGACTTTGTCTGCTGCATTGTATCTGCAGGATGGTCTTACATGCTGGCTACATCAGATGGATTTGGGATACAGAAGGAAGAGGGCAGAAAAAAAGGACTGTGGCTAATTTATTAGTTTCTGAGCAGGGATCCTTATCTAAATGAAAGGAAATTGTGTGGCTTTAGTTTTCTACGGGGGTTATTTCTATTAATGGCAGGGTAAGCTTGAGTCAGTAATTCACTGACATGCCAGTGCTATCATCTGATTATAATAATACAGTGCAATCACAGGTTATCTTTGTCAGTCTAGATAACAGTAAAGCAGCTTGTCAAAGACTGTTCAATGTAGGAGAGATTTACAGATACACACAATGTTCTTACCTGTGTTATCCTGGTGTAGCAATGCAGATTTCCCCCAAAAGATAGCCCAGGTCAGATGGACTGCTTCAAGGACTGGCTGTGCCCGGAATCCTTACATTGAAAGTTTTGCTGCAGACTGGAAGAGATCCACAATCCAGGCAGCTTAGATATCAAAGCAGATATATGTTCAACTTTATTTGGGAAGGGCTCGATCACAAGGGGCTGTTACTTAACTGGGAGGGACAATGCCACAGTAAAATCAGGTCAGCCTCAGCACCATCCAGCATGCACGGAGATGCAGTGGAGGAGAAGACGTGTCATCACAGGCGAGCTGCTCAGCACAATGCTGGGCTCCGAGCTTCTATTCATCAGAGCTGTTCACAATGAGAACTTGTAGCTCACAAGGATGACCTGCCTTGCGAAGCCAAGTACGCTGCTTACCATCTGAATAACCAGTACAGATTTTATTCACTGGTCTGCACTGGAACCCCATAGTGATGGAGGTGCAGGATTTCATAGCTGGGTGATGCAGGGTGCTTGATTTCAGACGATGCTGAATGAATCGTGCTTAATTCTCCTGGATAGTGCCCAAGGCTATAGAGCGAGATGTCCCTTCCCATTGACTGAAATACAGGGACCTATTATGACATGGTGCATTCCTCTGCCAGGACTGCTGAACCAGCAATGCAAACTAATTAAAAGGACTTTAAGAACTGTCGCTCAAAGTGACATCACTGGTCTCTAGAGAAGACAGGGACTGTCACATTACATGGCTGGATGTTTCTACATAGGACATGCTAATGAGAATGTAACAGGAACAGCCTTTGTTCTGGGGGATCGTGGTGCTGAATGTGGTAATGATGTAAGAAAATATCATATAATATAAAATAATAATAACAAAAACAACAATAGCATAACACTACTACTACTACCAAAAATAGTAGTAGTTATAATAATAATAATAATAATATAGGTATATTATATTATTTTATATTATTATTCATATTATTATTCATAAATAATTATAATCATATTAATACTAAAAATCATGCAATGATAAACTTCACACAGAAAGGTCTTGTTCAGTTTTACTTTTGAATACTTGTGAATTTTGCATTACATTGAAAATATTAATTTGGACACTGAATGCTTTGACCTAAATATGCTACTTTAAATCTCTGTGTAGTCAACCTGTAGTCAACCTCAGCACTCCAGCTGCTGTGGAACTACAACTCCCACGAGGCATTGCAGCCACAGGCATGACTTCCTGAGGCAGAAGCATGATGTGATTTTTAGTCTCACCACAACTGGAGTCCAAAGGTTACCTACCCCTGCTTTATCTCATTACTTAACTGCTAAAGATCCAAGCATTCCTGGGGACATATTCCTTTTAAGTGCACTCCTTTGAAAACAACTGATCAATAGGGACAATGCAGTTAGTACCCCATAACTATTTTTATGATGCTTAACAGTGCATTGCCTTCCTCGAAACATATTTGATGTAGATCAGAATCTTTGGAATATCTTTTGAATGCATTAAAACATGGTTTATATATATCACTGCAACCAATCAGTTTCGCCATTTAGTTTTCTAATCTGCACTGACAACATGAAAGGAAGAAGCTGATTGGTTACAATGTCTAAAGGTGCCCATACACCTTACAATTATCTGCAGATTTTCTGTGGTCAGATGGAAAAAGTGCAACAGATTAGCCTAGGTGGAGATTACTCCATCCACACAGTTAAGTGTAGATGGAGGACTCTGTTGCACCTTTTCCATCGACCACAGAAAATCTGCAGATAATTGTAAGGTGTAAGGCCAGCTTAACACAATCTCTTCTTTCAGGCACCTTTATTGGGAAGCTCTTAAATTCCTAAAATATATCTAATAAATCAGCTGAAGATGGAAAAAAAGAGAAGAGATCAGCTATGATGCAATAGAAAGGGCAAAACATTACACTCAGTGAGCTGTTTCAAATTATTAGCAGTTCTGAATTCCCAGTTTCAATGGTTGAAGTAAAAAAATGTTATTGCTAGCAGTCTTGATATTTGCTTATTACATATAGTAAATGTCATTTTAATGAAGCCCTGTGGGACAGTCTAATGCAACATGTAATAGCTGTTAAATGAATGCATCAATATTAAAATACAATATGCCTTTTTGGAGAGTTTAAAAAGAGATAAGCAGGTCCTTTGTATAGAACCCTATTAATACAGTACAAGTAGACAGCAGATTGGTTTTGAGGGATTAGAACCACTGTCCCATTTATATTGTTGGCTTTGTCCACATTTAAATGATTACCTCTCATTTTTCTGACGGTCACTTTTGTCAACAATGTAGATTTAAGGATTGAAGCCTCACACCAATTAAAATAGCCCAGATACGACTTAGCCAGCATGTTTTGGAGGTCACCCCCTTCATTAAGGCTTAATAAAATAAATCATGTATTGAATTGTAATGGGAGTACTTCAGGCTTGTCTACTGCTGGTTTGGCAGCAGCCCTCTGGGAAAAGCTTTGGCTTCTCCTGCCCTTATGGAATAAACTTGTATCTGGTCTATATAAATTGGTGCAGGCCTTTAATTCCTACAGCTACTCTGTTCACTGTGGAGCCAAGGATACTGTGGAGACCCTTTGGATTGAGGAAGCTGCCTACCCGTTAGCCAGAACACCCATATTCACATCACTTACTATTGTTGGATGAGAAACACTAAGGGAATAACCACACGGGCCCAGCACGTTCTTTCCACACTTCCAAATATCCATATGCCTTTTGTCAACACTGCAACAGGAGTAGAGAGGAAACCCAGGTGACACCTGTTCTGGTGACAACTGTTAAGGGCCCAGTCACACCAAAATCAGAAATAAATCCCAAGTCAATGGAGGGTCTGTTGACTTGCATTTGTACCTTCTGATTTCCTTCCGATCTGTTGTGATCTGTTTTTCATTGAATGCTAACAGAAGGGCACCCGAAAATGAATAAATGTGAGAATGGGGCTAGTTCACACCAGATTCGTTATGTTGAGCTGAAAAAATTAGAGCATGTTCTATTTTGTTAACGGTGCCCTTCTGTTAGCATCCATTAAAAATTTATGGCAACGCAATGGAAACGGTGTGAATGGGCATTAAAGCTGGGATTTCCTCTCACTTCCTGTTGTGTCTTTGACACAGGGGCTGTGGGAAAATCTCCCCAATGGTTATACGGACAGCAATAGCAATCTAACAAAGGGTTTACTTTTCCCTATCCTAAAACTAGAAAACAGAAAATGGCTGAAGTGCCACTATAAACAATCTTTTTACCTTTAGTAAGAAAAAACTGGAAGCTGCCAGTGCTGACCACCAGTAAATGTCTTTACTCGCTGATACTTTGAGTAACTTATCTGAAACAAGTATGCAGATCAGGTATATGGTCTTCATTCAGATGTTATTTGTTGCATGCTTGTTGGCCAGCGACTCAGAAAGTACTGAAGTCAGTGGTGGCCAGGTAAATTAGATTTTCAGAAAGGGGCTAGCAATAGCAGCAAATTTCTTTCTACTTGTTTAAGTTTAATTTACATTGACTTGAAGAAAATACAGATTCTTAGGGTTCACACCACAGCAACTCTGCATTACAAAAATGCATGTAAACACACGTCTCTTTTTGTGCATTTTTGTAATGCTGTGATGCCTTTTTGATGTGTTTTGTATATGTTGCACTGCTGTGTGTTGTCCTGTGTTTGGTTGTACTTTTAAAGGCGCATTCCTCTGACATCACTTCCATTATGGTTACTGAGTGAGTGCTGTGGAGAGAATTGAATGCTGAGGAGAAAAGATTCCCTTTGCGTGTTGTGGAGAGTACATTGTAAATGTTTGCAAATTGTTAACAATGTCTGCTCTAACTGGCATAATTGTTGTGCTTGCAATTGACCAGTTTTGGCTTCATCCTTTGTTGGCTGAACAGAAAAGCAAAGGACAATTGTGGACCTTATATCAGAATTTAAGAAGACAGCCAAATACGTTTTTCCACTTCACTTGGATATCAATTGAAAGGTAAGTTTGTTTAAAGGAGAAGTCATTGGAAAGTAAACTGTTCTCTTTCAAATACTTAGAGCCAGTTTGTGACACTGCTGCTGTCATGGTCCCACTCTATAGATCAGACCTGAACGATCATGAACTACTGATCGATCAGCTCACAGTCTTCTCACTCAGAGATGCAGTCACCAATTCCCGTAGGGATTCCCCCCTCCCCTCTCTTTTCCTCCAGCGCTTATTGGAGGAATAGACAGGGGAGGGGGCAGGAACAGCTGGCTCTAGAGAGGCAGAGACAGCTATTAATCAGGCAGCGGTGTGGATCCTGACAATATTGTGTCCTCCCGTGACCCTGAGGAGAGCTATGGAGAAAAGCACTGACCCCATAGTTCTCCTTTAAGCTTTAATGCATGTTGCAATTCATTGCAACTCATTACAGCGCAGTGCAACATGCTGCACCGAAATTGATGCCTGTCTTATATGTATCGCAAAGCACACCAATTCAGCATGTTGGTATGAATTGCCCTACACACAGCAAGGCTTTCTGCCTTGTCTTTGCATTGGGACTGATTTTGGGCAACACTGCTAAATGAGCATAATGGTGCTAGTATAACCCAGCCCTTACCGTGGATATTAAGTCAAACAGTGAAGATTTGTTATGTTATAGGTAACATTTAAAAATGTTAATTGTGTCTAAGCAGTACCCAGAAAGATGTATCTGTTGTCTTGAATTCCTCCTGAAAAATAGCAGTGCACTTCCTTGCTTGTGAGTGTGCCTAGGCATCCTTTGCCTACAGACTCATAGCTGTACTGCAATGTGAGACCTAAAGCACTGCTGCCTTTAACTGGTAGGCTTGAAGCGAAATTTGGTAATGTTACTACTGAGCTGCTCATTCTTTACCTTACTGGAGGCTCTGACATAAGGAAGCAAAATCCTGCCTTTATCAGGATGTCCGCCTCCGCACAGAGACACAGTGCAGAACAAGGCACGTCAAGCCTATAATGCGGCAAAGAGACCACAGGCAATGCTCTGGCTAGTCTTTTACCATCTGCCTGCATTTTTTTAGGCACAGCTTTCAGAATAAAGTTATTATTTCAATGAAGATTTGTAGTTATAATTGGTCTAGCATACAAAACTTAGCCCAGCAGAGTAACTGCTAGTTGAGACCTGGGGTATTTCATTATATTTGAACTTTATTTCAAGACGTTTCTGCTAGGTTTAATAATGTTCTAGTTGAGCCCTGAGAAATAGTTAACTGAGCTGTTTCTTACCCTGGGAATCACATCAATCATTTCTTCAAACCAAGAATATTGTAGTGTTGCACCAAGTTTTTTACCTCTCCTTTGCCATCCTTTGTGTTCTGAGTCATATATGAAATACCTTTATTTATTCTATCCATGTATTCTCAAGGTATTAGTAAGTCTGTTGCATTAGTACTATATGTATATATAATCATATAAGATGATTTATGTATTTGCCTTTCAACTGTCTCTCTTGCAAAGAAAGTCTTTCACATGACTATATAATCATCCTGGAAGAGCTAGATTTATCAGATAGCTTAATATAAAAGATAAAGGAACAAATAATTCCATTTATCGCCGAGATGACAAGTTGAAGGGAGTACAAATCGCTCAGAAGATCACCTGGAAAAAGCAGGATGTTAGGAAACATTCACAAATGTTGTAAAATTTCCTCCCAGAACCTCTTGTCTGCATTTCAAAACTTGAGATTCATTCATGAAAAAACTGTCAGTTAACTTTTTTCTCCACAGTACCGACTTTGATACCCATTGATTCCCTCTTTGTAAGGGTGCCTACACACAAGGTCCCTTTGTCCCTCTGAGCCAAACAAATGTCTTAATTTCCTCAGGAAGTTGGAGTCTGAATTGGGATCTATCTTCACAGACCCCCATAAAAAAAAAATCATTCACCTGACATGTTTCTTTTCGTAGTTCCCATATACAGGAGTCCTTTTACAAATTGCTCACCAGATGGTATCTTATTCTGAGCAAGTAGTTATTATTTTTTCATTCATCTCAGAGACCTGCTGGAGGAGCCATGCCCAACACCACATGTTTATCCACATTTGGTGGGAATGTCCCAAAATTAAGCGTTTTTGGGCATCTATGCGTTAAAGTTTCCATCTAACCCCCCTCCGTCAAAACCTATAATGCAATGTTCACTCCTCACTTAATAAACGTGACAGCGACTACTTGCCTTCACTGGAAACAGAATCAACCACCTTGATCTCAAAATGGATCATCCAAGGACCACTATGTAAGGGAAGCAAAGAGATGGCTCCATCTTTGCAAGGACCAATAAGATGAATTCTATAACATTTGTGCCAAGTGGATACACTCACGCCGCGACGTCCCCACATGGGGCAAATATGGGCAACATGTTATAACTGGAAATATTATAGCTTTTGACATTGTATAACCTGCACTTTGCCTAATTGTCCTAGAGTTTATATTTTGATCCACCTGTTGAATCTAACCCTCTTCCACCTTAGGCACAGACCTTAAAGTCCAGTGTCTCATCATTTTCCCCCTCCCTCTTCAACCTCCTTCCCTGGTTGGTCTCCCCTATGCTGGTTTTGTTTAACCCTATAAGACCAAGCAGAGTAAAGAAACAATTCCAGAGACATGTTTGGTTTATTTGCCATTATAGAAATTGTACTGAGTTATTTATATGCCAGATTGCATTAACACTTCTTGTATACCAAATAAATATATTTTTTAAAAGGTGTTGGTTAACAGCAGCAGCGATGCATTCAGTGGCACTAAGGGGAAATAGCGTAATATTCCAATAGTTACAGAGCATTAATGAGAAGACTGATAAAATAAAAACAAAGCACAGGACATCTACCACATATAGTAAATATAATAGTGAACTTCATTAAGGGAGTCTAGGGAAAGTTTTCATAGTGTAACCTTAATGAAATAAGTGTGTGTTACAAATATGTTCTCTCTGTATTTTGTTTAGCACTTAAAACTACATTAATACAAAATATATATTACATGTATTATGATATGTTGCATCTTTATTTTTCATAGGTATCATTTTCAGATAGGAGGTGGAGCATTAGGCTCTCATTCACACTTTTTAATAGACTAATCTTATTTATTGTGCTAAAAAAAAACTGTTGTTCAGATTTTTAAAAGTTGAAGCTCAGATTACACAAAAGCTGAATCAGTCAGAAGATTGACAAATGTGTTCCATCTCTTCCCTGACTGCTCTATTCAGATTGATCCATACAGAGTTTCATTCAGAAAGAGCCAAACTTAAACAGTTACTGCTAGGCCTTTGTTTTGAACAACAGTGCTTAATCACAACCTGTATTTATTTTTTTATTTGTAAACATTAAACAAGTGAGTATTTATGTAAATACTAAAAAAAAGATATTAAAGGACAAATTCACCTTTTGCAAAAATAAAAGAAATGCATAATTAATTTTT
>NW_017306699.1:550605-592085 GCF_000935625.1 Nanorana parkeri | reverse complement strand
ATATATATATATATACACTGAGTGGCCAGATTATTATGACCACCCCACCACCCCATCAGTACTTTGTTGGGCCACGAGATGACTCCTCGAGATGACTTGAGATGTTGAAAGGTGATGCGAGGAATCTGACCCACCTTCCCCCATCTCTCCTAAATGAAACTCCGTACCTCCGTTCGAGCTCTGCCAGTTTGAAAATGTGCAGAAGCCTGAGCTTTGCTGCTGTGATCGAGGGATCAGGATTGCAATGCTTTCCAGGCTTGAATGCAAATATTAAAGAAATGCATATTTGTGTTATACATTCTTAATTATGCATTTCTTTCATTTTTGCAAAAGGTGGACTTATCTTTTAACGTTGTTTTAAAACCCTATGAAAATTTTTTATATTAACATTGACAGACCATTAGCCTCTGTTTGAAATGAAATGTCATTGAAGACTCATTTCTTTAAAGTGACACTGAACTCAGGAGTTAAATCTTCAAAATGCATTCAAGTACCTTAACTATTAACAAAAATGTATCTTTTTTGTGTATCACTCAGCTGTAGACCCTCAAATCATCTCTGAATTGGTGCTGACACTGCCATTCTTTCTGGAGGGTGGCCATGTTTGTTCTCCATGGTCCCTGTGTGTGTTGTAAAGTAGCCACTGCTCCAAGCTTGCTCCTTTGATGGACTACAAACTCATGTTTAGTTTACTAACTTGTATTTAGATTGTAGTCTATCATGGGATCAATATAATAGTACAATAATATTGTAGTAGGGTGCATGAAGTAACTTTACTTGGTTGAATAGTCTTTTATTAATTGATATGATATATATTACTAGTGACCCACAGAAACCAATGAGAATTCCCTTCACAGAAGCCAGACAGTACATGAAATCTATATTGTAACTGGTCTTTTTAGGTATTACACCTTATTTTATTTAATAATTGAATGTATCTTAAGGTAACATTTTTTGGTTGAACAACGTGTATTCTGCAGACAGTCATTGTTCTACTTTGCTAAATAAGATAAAATATGTTGTTATTGCAAGTCTGTATGAATATTTGCCTAAAAAGAGGAGTTTAGAAACCAGTTTGTCTAGTAAAAACTGAAGGGAGGTATATATAAATTTGTAGACAAAAGACATCTGACGGTGGAAAATTCCTTTAAACTAGCATTCAGTTTTCAATTCGATTTACTGCTTTATATCACCTAAGAGGAAAAAAGGATGAGCTCTTTCACTAACACTGTCTCTGTGTCCCTGTGCCGCTGTGTATTGTCATATTAAATTATACTGGATTATGTCATGCGGGATGTGTCTTTGCATAATGTGACATGACGGAAATATTAATGGATAGTGACACTCCAACGGGATTCACCTTTATCAGACAACTGTGAGACAAAACTAAGGCATTCTGTGGCAGAGACATCACAACTTACCTTATCTCCCTTGATATATGAGTATAAACACAAAGGTGATACAAATCAACCTTTATGTAAATACAGGTCATATTTACTACATAAGGGTTTAGCTCATTATTTTAGGAGGATCGCAGTCCCACATGGAATAAGTCTTGCATGAATGCATGATTGTAAATATTTTTTTGCATTTCATATTGACTTTACAAGAGAAGCTTTCAAGAGTGAATTATGCACTTTCATGTCTATGAGGTAGTGTTGGGGGCTGTCTTTTTGACGGCAAAGCAATACATAGATAAGGCATTTAGCTAAAATAAACTCCCAAAGGTTCCCTTACTTTGATTAAGTGCTGAGGTTCGCATAGTCAAATGGCCTCAAAAGCAACATCGGCAGCAACATAGCTATCAGTAGGACTACCCATGCTGAGACGGTCTCTGGCAATGATTACATACAAAGGATACCCAGGTCCACTAGGATATAGGTTGGGCATAGGGCCAATAACTCTATCCTGTAAAAATGTTTAAAAAAAATAGATATTCTTTGTGAAGCTCTGTAAGGCAACATTTAGTTATATACTTTAAACATTTGATTACGGATTTATACCTGATGTATTAGATGTAGATGAGTAAAGAAGAGTAAAGTAGTAAAACCAACTCCCCCAAAAAAATAAATGTAAAGATTTTCTCTGTCATATGCGTATCAGCCTAATGGTGATTTATGTTCTAGAATTTCTAATACAGGGCAAATAGTTTGTGTTTTTATAGTACTTTGATTCCCACTGCCATTTTCCACAAATCATTGAATTCTGGGGCAAAGAAAATGTTCCAGAGAACGGTTTTAAAAATTTAGTGTGACCCTCAGCCTCGAGCTGGTGTGGATTGAGTATATGTGTGAAAAAGTATTCCTTTCCTTTGCCATTTTTTACATGCTTCGTTAAATCCCGGCTAATAAGCATCTGCTCCGAGCTCCATTGATCTCCCTTCCTGAGATCTGTGTGTCTTGAAGCCTTTGAACGACTTGCAGGGTTTTGTGCTATTACAAAGCTCAGTACAATGACAGAAAAAAAACTCCTGCTAGCTTTAGATGTAATGTGACAGGGGGCAGGCGAGCCAGGAAAAGAAGTTCCCTGTCATAACTCAAACCCCCTCATTACATGAAGGGAGAATTTAGACTCATCTCTGCTTGAAAGGCCTGAGCATGTGGAAACCTGTGCACGTTATTAATACTGCTATTATCGTACAATATTTTTAAACACTGAGCACAGCAGTTTTAAACTGCCTGTCACTAATCAAATTATTTAAGGGGAAAATTAGGTCTATTAAAAAAACCTATACATTCCCCTTAATTTTACATGCCTTATTATTTGGTAGACAGAAATATAGGAGCAGAGCAAAAAAACAAAAAAAAATTCATTAGCACTCAGTTTTAATCTAGTATAAACAAAGCACAGTAAAAGCCTATGAGCATGTTATAAACAGGTCCAGAGCTCTGTATATCGGTGGGTGGTTGAACTAAAAACTAATGAAAATGAATGTGTTTCTCAATGTGTCTTGGCCCATAACCTAAACCTCATTGCTAAGCTGGCCATGCATGGTTTGAAATTCAGCCACTTCCTGCTAAATCGGATGAAATTTGAACCATGGGTGAGCCTATTACAAAATTAAAGGTACCCCTGTCATAAACTCTAAAACTTAACCCAAACCCTAAAGTTAACACTTTAACAGTTTCCCCTGCCCCCTAACACTGAAACTTAACCCTTAACACTTTTCATAACACCCAAAATAAAACATAACTCTTAAAATGGAACTGAACTAAAGAAGTAAAGATGTTCTATGTTATAGAGATGCCTATACAGTATTCCTGTTGAAAAATAGCAGTGCATTTTCTGGTATGTGGGGTGAGAGTACGTAGGCACTCCTGTGCCTATAACCTTATAGCTTAATGTACACAACATAGAGCTAATTTACACAACATCACCTTGCAAATTCCTGCTTGGCTTTGCACAACACACCTGCTGGGTGTGTACACACTACAAAGGAGTTTAGATTCCACCCATAGATCATGCTGGGAGGGAACACACTACAGAGGTGTATACATGTTCGTGGTGTGTTTATAAGGTTAGTAAATCAACCCCAATGACTCATTATGATAGCTCTGCTTCCAAATAGCATTCGGGAGCAGAGCTACTATCATTGACAGCTTTGCTCCCAAATGTCAACAAATGGACAGAACAAGTCATGTGTCATCACCACTCACTCCACCCTTTCGGGCCAGACATTTGGGTCAGAGCTGTCATTTTGTGGCGAGAGTTCGGTGGGTTTGGTTGTGTCGGTGGTTATTTTTTCTTTCATTGAGTCAGCAGCCATTGCCCATCATGATTGAAGAGGAGCTACATTGCTGGATGACATGATTGACCTTTTGGGCTTTGAACCTTTTTTTGAGCTTTTTTTTAAATAAAGGACTTGTCAAAAAGCTTTGTTGTGGGGTTTTTTTTTCCAAATAAAGGACTTTGTGCATGATGTGGTGTGTTTATTTACAATTTGACAGTTTATTTGGTGACTGAGTTCATGTAACATCTACCCCTTACTCATTCACCAGGAGGAGGTGGGATCTGGGTGCCCCCTTTATGAAAGGGGCACCCAGATTCCTACATGCCCCCCTGCCCACAGACCCCCACAAGCACTAGGCCAGGGTTGTGGGGAAGAGGCTCTTGTCCTCGTTGAAATGGGGACAATGTGCTTTTCCAGGGGGACCCCCACCTGGAAAAGCACCCTCCCCATGTCAAGGGCATGTGGCCTGGTATGGTGCAGTGGGGGGCCACAAGTTTGTCCCTCCTCTTCCTGCTCTGCCAGGATGCTGCTCGGATCAAGAGCCTGGTAAGGGATTTGGGGGGTACCCCACACATTTTTCCTTGGTTTTTTTGGGGCCTTGGGGGTCCCCCCTAAAATACCTATGAATCCTATGAATTAGGAGGGGACTCCATGCTTTTTTAAATTATTGTTTAATGTTTAACAACATAAGTTATTTCAGAATGACATTTGGAAAACATTTTGGATGCATCCAAAATTTTCCTTATGGGAAAATTCGGATTTATTTTTTCATTTGGAAATTCGGATGCATCTGAATGTCCGAACTTCTGAAAATTCGTATGAATTTCAATTTCGTAACAAATCGCACATGCCTAGTTTATTGACTATTCAAAAAAAGGATGAATGCACAAGGGGAAACCACAATCTGTCCACCTGTTTAGCGGGGCCCATCCACTATTGTCACATATTTTGTTGCTAATCTACTGCAGTGATGTTATCACTTATAGCTCATTGTCCAAGAAAAACCTTAATGGCTTCTAACTGAGGCAACATTTTCTTCTCTGTGAGAAACTTTAGTACAATAATCTCAGTGCATTAATGGTTTCATCTATAGGCAGGTACCAAAGTTGCAAAAGGCCAGCTGCTTGCAAAGTTCAGATTATACTTATGTTGAGTTTTTTAGATATGCCACAAAATATTAGAGATAACTCAAAGCCACAATATATGTAGTAAATGCAGGATTAGCCAACCTGCACTTAAAAACTGTAACTATATGCAAGTTTCTATATGTTCACCTGCCATGTGTATGCACATACACCATTATAATGAGTATGTAATAGAAACAGCAAAGCTATATGTGATAGACATTCTAACAGCAATGATTTATAAGCCAGAATGTTACTGTTCTAGTTTATTGTATGTTACCCGTGAAAAAGGTATTTGATATGTAGATATCTGTGCTCCCATATACAGGCTTAGCCTAAGAGATGATTGACAGAAGGATTTGTCTGTCAATTACAATTAATTCTACATAAAACATTCATTATTAGAGACCATTAGCCTGTGTCTTCAGCTGCAGTTATAAAAGATGTACAAAATGTAAATCTATATACTTTCCAATATACTTTTCTTGATGTTGTAAGAAATACAAAGTTCATAATAACCAAGCTCCATTTTTAAGGATTAGATGTCATCTGTGTATTGAAGTCTGCAGCAGAAAATATAGGTTTATTTTCAGCAAAGCGATGTGACATGCCAAACCATCCATATTAATCCAAGAAAACCTCCACCTCCAATACAGGAGTTCTAGCACAGCACGACAGACGTGCAGGCTGCATACAAGTGATCTCGGTGACAGCGCTGAGATCACTTGAAAGCGAATGAGCGGCTTCCCCGCTGTACATTTAGCCCTGCTTGCTCGAAGCAGGGCTAAATGTAGAGAACAACTACCCGCCCGGTGCCCGCAACTTCATGTTCCGGGCATCAGACGATAGGAATTCCACACTCCTGCCGTCCCTCTGCCCCCTGCTGCCCCGATTGGCCTTGTGGGAAATCCGGCCCTGCCTGGAGAGGATGTATGCCTATCTCTACATTGGCATACATCCTCTTTGCTGCAGGCCCGGGACTTTAGCTGCCTTGCTGGAGATTTTTATCCATAGGGAACGGATGAGAAGATTGATATCTAAGATGGAGCATCTGTAAATAATCTTCTTGCTAAAGAGTTTTGCTGAGGAGAATAGAGAGGCTTCTGTCGGACACTGCAAGAAAAATGAATTCGCCACAAATTAAATTATCTTTGACTGCTATAAGAGGGTCAAGATACAGATTCATAAGAGAGCCACTACTGCTCAAGAAAGACTGTGGTTGCTCTTGCAGGGTCATAGATCTGTCTGAGTGCTCTCACAGGGCCAACAATTACCAACAGGATGCTATTAAATGGCCTACTACTACTGATACCAGAATACTTGTCTTTTTTTCTGGTATCCTGCACCCTTAAACCCTCTTTCTTGGAATTACATTCAGCAATAAAAGGTAAACAGACTAAAGCAACTGGTGCCAAACTTGTTTTTCTCCCCACCATATACCCATCCTGTGGGAATCCTGTGTCTTGGTATATCCTGTATTATTGATAAACAAAGGATTTTAAATAAATAATACAAAAATAAAAGATCAATCAAAAAGCTTTTGAACCTAAAAACAATAGATATAAATGACCCAGAACAATTATAGTTTCCCTATATACCACATAACAATATGTCTGTTTCCTGTCAGTGAGTACATACAAACTCAATAATAGGGTCAGTTTAGTTTCCAGGATGTGGTGATGAGGCATCTTATTCTGGGTGTAGATATAGCAGACAGTAGCAGTCATGGATTCTTGGGTTATTTTTTGCCATTTTAATGAATCATTTATTTTGCTTCCTATGCCTTCCTCCATCAAGCACTTTTTTTTTGGTGGAAATTAACATTGTAAGCAAATGTTAATAGACATCTGCCTCAGATCAAAGTGTATAAAAACCCTAACAATGATTTTCTCTTATTTGCTTCCTTTTGGTCTTGGTAAATAGACAGCTGAATATTATAATATTAAAATATATAATATCATTGTACTGTTCTGGTATTCAGACAGCCATGGCTTAGCTTTAGTCATCTGTTTTTATTTGTAATTGTATGGACTTGGCCAGGACCTGGGTTATACAGTATATTTACTACAGTAACTAGTCAGCTTCCAATGATTTTCTTATATTTTTTGCACACGTTTACTTGATATCCAGGAAAAGAACACTTAAGTAATATATGCCTACACTTCTATCTTGGAATTGTAACACATGAATCTGATGTTTTAAAATAGGTACTATGCTTAGCTTACCTTCAAGGATCTCCATGGCAACTTCTTGTGTCCCAGAAAAATTGTCCCCTTCCCCACTGTTAGTGTTTTATTATTGGATGTTACTTATATAATGTATTTATATAAAATGTGCATTTGAATGTTTATATACTTTTTTATATACTGCAACGGATTAAGAGATTACAGGTTCGTGTATGCTGAATGTCATTTCAGTCTTCAAAATAGAATATTTCTGTAAGTCTATAAAAAGCAAAAATATATAAAACGTGGGAATAACTGGAAATTAGGTTGCTGGTAGTAATGTTATATTTTTAATGTCCACCTCCAGACTGAACTGTTTATTTCCAGTATTATGTGCTATACTAGTGTTCAGTTATAACAATGACACATCATGTTGGCGGTGTAGTGTTACTCTCCTTTGGAACAGATTTGATATGGTCACCCAGTAAGGTGAACTACGTATGAAGAAACACAAAGTAATCCATTAAATCTTGGATCCATTTCCAGGGTCAGGAGCTAATATGTATAAGGTGAGGTCACCTATGAGCCTCAGAGAAGCTGAGAGAAAGTAAATAAATAAATTATCCTTACCCGAATCCACTGACAAGCTCAGCCTCCTCTTTCCGACGCTGGCAGCATTGATACTGCATGCACCTGTTACTATTTAAACTGGCACTTGCTGTATCCAGCTTCTGACAGGATAAGCAAAATGCACAGGGGGTTCCCCACTATGCTAATAACACAACCTGTGTTATTGACAGGGCAACTGACAGGTTATGCACAATGTCTTAAACAGGAAGGGGTGGGGCAAATTTAGATTGGGGGGTGCCCGAGTTTAGTCTTGCCTAGGGCAGCACAAAACCTACATACACCACTGTACATACCTGCAGCAACTTCCAGTGCCCCCTGCTCTGCCTTAATGCCAAGTTATTCTAAACATGAAAGGTTCCAAAAGGAAAAGCCACACTACTGTGCCTCTGTATCATGTGGTCCCTAACTTCAGTCTACCAGCGCTCCCGTTTGTGATTTTTATTTTGTTTGTACTTCTGCAGATAGACACCAGAGGTCTTTAAGGAGGAACAAATACCTCCAAGGCATACCTGTATGTATTTGGTGTTATAAAGTATATGTCCAAAAATGTTAGCTCTGTTAGACTGGATTTAGGGACTATACTGTACAAAAGTGCCTTGTCGTGACAGCATGGCTTTCACATATATTTGTGGATGTATACAACAAAACCTCTGTGCACAGATTTGACTTAATAAATCATATTTTATTGATATAAAAAACAAACGTGGTACTACACTCACATGCAACCATAAGTAGGGCGCTTTGTACACAACCGCCAGAGGGAGCATGCAATCACCAGGGTAAAGGTATTTGCAAGATGAAAGCTCAGCCCTCCACCTCCAGATTGCTGACAGAACAGTACTTACTGTAGATCTGGAATACACCCATACGTGTCTGCATGGTGGTTGTGTACAAAGTACACTTCCTATGGTTGCATGTGAGTGTAGTAACACATTTGTTTTTTATGTGAATAAAATATGTTTTTCTTTTGCCAGATCTGTGCCCTTTCTTCTTCCCTTTTGTCTTGAGGTTCTTGTATGCATTCTTGTGCTGTCAAAGAAAGCTACAGATTGATCTGGCAATTATGGAAGATTATATGGACCTTTAGGGCTGATATGTTCCTCTGTTTTAACACAAATTGTTAATGCAGTTTAAACTTTTTTGCTGATTAGCAGGTAAGTGTGCTGGGGTACTTTTTGGATTGTACTGTTCTTGGAACTGCCTTGCCAATATGCACTTTACTCATGCTAGGTATTGATCTGAGCTTTATTCCAGATTGACAACAGGAATTGTTGAGGGGTTCCGCTGCAATTTGAGCTGTGCTGGGCTTCAGGTATAACCCTGTACCCTTAAGGGGGAATGGGAAACCTCACGGCCAGTGGCGGAACTACTGCCGGTACACCCGGTGTGGGCGCACCAGGGCCTCGGGCCTGTGGGGGGCCCAGCACAGTCCCAGCGCCGGATCGGTATATCAGCAAACAGAAAACAGATAGGAAACAGATGAAGACAGAAGACCAGCCAGAAGAGGTAAGGGTAAATAATTCATTAAAATAATAATTATTTGTAGCCTAATGTTGTATAAAGTAGTGTTGCAGCAATGCACAATGGGACCCTCTATATAGGACTACAAATCTCAGCAGTACTTTATACCGAAATGCTATTGTTATATAAAGTATTGCTGGGATATGTAGTCCTCTATAGCCTGTGCCATTCTGCATTGCTGTAAATATTAGGGTTGCACCGATATATCGGCCGCCAAAACATATCGGCCGGAAATGGCACGTTTGGCTAAATGCTAAAAGTGCAATTTTTCTGCTGATACAGCGGTGCATCCGTGCTTTCTATTCTCCCCGCTGGGCGCTGCTCTGTGTCCCAGCGGGGATGAGAGAAAGTGACAGCCGGCCGAGCGCTGTGTTTGTGGGGTTTTTTTGGGGGGGGGGGGGGGGCAAAAAAAATCTTGCACCAGGGCCCTTTGTTCCTTAGGTCCGCCACTGCTCACGGCAAACCTGCTCTCAGTTCATTCATTGTTATATTTAGCCTAAAATGATAGACTGAAGTTAGACATACCTCACAACAGTCCTGTATTTTGAGGGGCTATCCTGGGATTTTAACAAAATTCCGACATTCCGGAGATGCAGGCTGTGTCTGGCTGCCGGCCGGGTGTGGGAAGGTTCATTCCTGCATCCAGCTTAAATGGTGCTTTTATTTGAGATTGACTAGTGCCCACTAGTGCACTAGGACTTCTCCCCTTACAGAATGAGGCTTCTTTAATGACATATGAATGGTATGGTGTTTTATATAAAGCATGGTATGGTATAAATGGTATAAATCTAAAGAATATATTGGTGCTACATATAAATATTAAAAAATGCAAAACTTTAGTGACACAGCTAAAGTACACAATATACAGTATATGGACCAGTTGCCTGCAAACATGTTTGTAATTGTTTAGCCATTCTTATGATTCGGACACTCTTGACAGGCAGCGTATCTCCCAACAGCACTGGATTCCAAGAGAGTGTCCCTGAATTTTACCAAAATCAAGACTGCAACAAAATTAAGGCTGGTCATCCTTTCCTCCTGCTGGCCAGCAATAAAAGGGGCCCTATAACACATACTACTGACCAACACACTCAATACATTGTGATCTCTATACCAACGTTTTTTCGGTCTCTACTGCATTACATACTTCTGGCCAAAGTGTTTATTGTCTCACTGGTTTCTAAGTAGTTTCCAACTATTTCAAGGTAGCCAATGACAAAGTGTTAGCTTTTTGTCCATATTTTTTTTCCCACTTGTCATACAGCAGTTAAGCAGAATTTTGTGGGTACAAGGACTTTGGCATATGTGTGTAGTGTGTACTGCAGATAGGCTTAGACTATAAATGGGGTATTAACAGAGGGCAATCAAGTGTACCCAGGCCTTGACCTGTGACAAAGAAGCTGTCACAGGTCGGCTCCATCGATCGCGAAGTGAGCAGAAACATGCAGCGATCCGCTCACTTGCCGAATGTCTCCCCGCAGGGATTCCCTTCCTCCCCTCCCTGATCCTCTATCGCTGAGTGGAGGAACGAACAGGGGAGGGGGTGGGCACAGCTGGCTCTGCCTCTAGATAGGCAGAGTCAGCTGTCACTCACGCAGCTGGGTGGATCCAGACACTATTGTCCCGGCTGCGGCAGTCTCAGTATAGCCCGCGATATACTGAGATTTGAGTCATTTGACTCCCTCTCATATGTCCTCCCGTGACCCTAAAGAGAACTATGTGGGAAAACATGTACCCCTTAGTTCTCTTTTAACATGATAATACTGTTGCTTTTAAAATACTACATGAGATCAGACAGTAAATAAACGGCCATCATGGACGTTTTTACATCAAGAAAGCTTGACCGAAAGAGTTAGAATATTTTAAAGTCTTATGATCAATTTGCAAATTGTTTGGCCAGATTTGTAATAAGATTTTTAATCAGATCCACTTCTATAGTTATGAAAATGTGAACTGACATTGATTAGGTGGACTGTAATTCATGATACCATCAATTTACCCATTTTAGGTAGAGTTATCCTTTAATATGTGCAGTACGTAATCCTATTACCTGAGATTTGTGTGCGATATTCTCCTTGTCCTTGAGGAAAAAAATCAATCAGCTTTCTTATTGATTTGCCATATTCTCCGAGATCCAGGAGAACTACCACAGCCGCGGAATAAATTGTATGTTACATTTCTGTCAATGATAGACATCACATATTGCACATATGAGGCCTTCGATGGCATGATGAAAAATCTGTCATTTTGTTGCCTCTGCTACGGCTTAGAACATAAAAGTATTTTTAATTATAACTAGTAAACACAATATTTTAGAAGTTGACATTTCAGAGTATTGCACAGCAGAAAGAACTTTGTGAAATGAAATAGTACATAGAATGTATATGGGACTTTTACCTGCGTTCTCTACCTGATCACAATTGTATTCTCTGCATACTTAACTTGCAATACAAGTGAGGCAGATACAAGTGTGGTACAGAGGTTCTTTCCCTGTGTAAACTGCAATTTCCTATATACAATAATTGCAGATGCCTGTAATCCCTTCAAACTGCCCTCCCAAGGGTTTCATGGCTTTATTGGGTAATACAGTTATCATCCATTATTGCATGTGGCTGATACAGGTACGTACATTGGCTACATTTAAACTACATTTGATATATAGTTCTTTAAAAAAAAATTGGTAATTACCTCTTTTTTTTTATATCTGTCCAGAGTTCAGCTGTAGGTAAAAAAAATCATAGAGTTTGTATCTATGATTTAAAACTATTTGTTTTAATTATAGCTTGGACTCATATAGTTGTAGCCGTTTTAATTATAATGTGGAGTAATTTAAATAGTCACTCATGGGCTACGCCTTGTGATTCTTTAAAGTCGTTCTAAACCCATGGGATATTCCTACATGAAAACCAGTGGGCACAACACTAGGAAATGGAGATGAAAAGCTTGTAAAACCAATGGAACAAATACCTTATTTTATCCATTACATAGTAACGCGATTGCTTTTCATAGTATCATCACAACACGGCCTGGGTTGGGGGCAGTGTTCTGTGATTTCACTTCACCCTTGCAGGCCATTCAGAGCAGAGTACACTATAATTCAAGCATCTGATCCCACCATGTAATGGACCACATGCGTGATTGACACTCTGCTCTGAATGGCTTGGAAGAGAGGGAATAAAATAGCTGAAGCAACGTCACAGGACATGCAATATGCTGTGGCTTAGCTCTGGCCCCGACTTGGGCATTGTTGGGCTGTATGGAAGAAACATGGCCACTATTAACAGGTAATTTCTTTTAGAGGACAGCCTGATGTAAAATATGAAGGGTGCAGGTAGCTGATAAAAGCTCCTGCGCATGTTTAAATGTTTTGGTGTTTTTTGTGGTTTAGAAACACTTTCCCTACTCTGTGCCATGATGTCACATTTGTCTGTCACAGTACTACTTTCTGAGAGTTCATTTTACTGTCTCTAATGTGTTTAGGCTGTGAAGCTTTCTTGTGCTTAGTGCTTAGGGTGCATTTTACACTTGTCTTCGTAGTAGTGATCAGCATAGGGCATATATAATAACTGTGATACCCACAACAATAATAACTGTGTTTTGTTTCTGTAACACCCCTGCCACTGACATGACTTTAACATGTTCAGCATAGGAACAGCTACCTACCTCATTTTGAATCCTCCATTTCTACAAGAATGTTACATCGTCCACAAAGAAAAGTGCACTGATCTCTCAAAGACCACTGCACCACTAAATGCTCCATGCCCTTTACCCAGTGTTTAATCAAATATTGTTCTCTTTCCTGTGGAGTAAAAGGGATGGTCTGTTTTCATTCTCAGAGAAATTTCAAAGTGTTGGAAAATGTTTGTGACAAAAAACAAGCACTTTTGTTGCTTATGCTTTCCTTATGCTTCATTTGTTAACCCACTATGTGGCCCCATTAAAATGGCCTCATAGCTTTGAAGAACAGTTTAAATGTGGCGGCAGTTATTATGGGTTATAATTTTACTAAGGAATACCATTTGTAGCCTAACAGGCTCCCTGGGGTCTCCGTAACATGCATGTGGTGCACTTAACCACTCTGAGATTGACGATCACAGCAAATGAAATGTCTGAGTGATATTTAAAGTTTGAGTCATAATTTTAAGTGAACACAGAGACAGATACTCATTATTCAGAAAAAAACAAATAGGTACATGGACACATTCTAAATAAGTAAAACTGTAAACAGGATGTTGGTAAGAAGAAGTGCAATTGTTACATAGTTACATAGTATTTGAGGTTGAATAAAGACATATGTCCATCAAGTCCAACCTATTGTGTGTGTGTGTGTGGGTCCCTGTGTCATCTAGTTATTAGGAGTGCCTGTACCCCTGTAGATTACCATTTCTCAGGAAATCATCCAAATGCTTCTTGAACGAATCCACACTATTAGATGAAATCACTGCTTGTGGCAACGAGTTCCAGACCCTAACCGCGCGAACTGAGAAGAACCCCCTTCGCCCCTTGTGTTTGAATTTTTTTTCTACCAGTTTCAGGTGGTGTCCTCTAGTCTTTGTTACGGAATTAATCTTGAAGAGTTTGTTGCTAATGTCGCTATGACTATGGAACATTTTGTACATGAAAATCATGTCCCCCCTTAATCTCCTTACTTCCAGCGTGAACATATTTAAATTTAGTAGCCGTGTCTCATAGCTCTTGTCCTCCATCCCTTTGATGAGTTTAGTTGCCCTCCGCTGGACTCCCTCCAGCTCAAGGACATCCTTTCTGTGTACAGGTGCCCAAAACTGCACCGCATACTCCAGGTGAGGCCGAACCAGTGATGTGTAAAGTGGCAAAATTATAGACTTGTCCCTGCAAAACATTCCCTTGTTAGTGTTGTCAAGTAGATGTAAACCCTAATTTCATCACATTTAGTTTGCTTGCACATTTACAGCACTCTGTATCATAAACAATTGCCTTTTCTTCATAGATTACTGTTTTTTTCACCTCTTTCCAGCCTCTCTCAGTCACTTCACATGTACATTAGACTTGTGCGCCGTCAAAAAATTTGTTCCGTTTCGTTTCGTTCCGTTTCGTAATATCCATTATTTCGTATTTCGTAATTCGTATCCGAAACTCAATTCGGATTCGTACGAAATACGTATTTTCGTTAGTTTCGGCACATTTTCGTAACTTTACGAACATTTGTTATAATGAAGTTAAAAAGCAAAAATACCTTTGTTAATATTGGAGTCGATGTGGTAGTTGTTTTTTTATCCGAAATACGAATTCCGTTAACGGATTCCGTATCCGAATTTCCGTATTTCGGACTTTAAAAAAAACTACCATCAACTCCAATATAAATGTACTTTGCTTTTTACCTTCAATATAACGAATGTTCGTAATGGAACGAAAATACGTCAACGGAATTTCGTCTCAGCAGCAGCGGATCCGTATTTCGGAAAAAAAAAAAAAATCTTGTCATGTTGTTCAACCTCATTTACAGGGGTAATATTAGTTCCTGTTTCAAAGAAATTCGGATCCGAAATTCGTTAACGGAATTTCGTATTTCGGATATAAATTCGGAAACTGCCATTCGGATTTCGTATGCTTACGAAGCTACGAATTTCAGGAAAATTCGTACGAATTTCGATTCGTAACGAAACGAATCGCACATGTCTAATGTACATGCACTTGCTCCTATCTCGGCTGAACATGATTGCTGTATACCAGCTTTCTCATAGTGACAACAGTGGACCATGCCTGTGCAATGTGTGTCGCGTGCGGCCACTTGTAGTCTTCACCTGGGGTAAATGTGACAGTGTGACAATGCATGAGCACAACTGGGAGAGAGGTGTCATCTTATTACAGGAAGTACCTGAACAAGGACATTCATGGCAGGATCAACAGGAATTATTTTAATGAAAGCTGCTGAATTTAAAATATTGAAAATCACTTTGAAATGACAGTAACATGTTAAAGCTTTTATGAGATTTTAGTGATTGGGTTTACCAGCGTTGGTAGCTAGTTGAGATGTGCTGGAAAGAACAGATATATGTATTGTACATGACTAATACATTCAAACATTGGTTTATTCTGCCCTTTTATGTGTTACACACCCCATTTGCTTTACAAATATACATTCTCATAAAATTAGATGGACACTTGTATAGCAGTCACACTTAATGGAATCTGACTTTAAATCATTGCTACATTATCTTCTGGGTTATTTAGGCCTACCTGCTATTGAACCATAGACCAGAAGTGATACAGAGATGAAAAGTACATGTAACTTTCATTCTAATCTTCATTACTGAGGACATCATTAGTGATGCCAACAGTATGTTCATGGAAAACTCAGCAAAAAATAGTGTACAACTAAGGTAATATGCAACTCCTCAGTCTTCTGTTACAAAAGTGCAATTTTTATTCTGTAATTTGTCCTGTTTATAACACTGGTTCAAAGCAGAGTAAAGTATGTTTGTTCCTACAGGCAGCATAGGCAGAGAGGTAGCTTTGCCTGTAAGGTTATTGACCACACATTATTCCCTCCATCAGTAGAAATATAGTCATTTTGTGTTACACCAACATCCTGACTTGGATGTGGAGACCCTTAGACATCTATAGGTGGATTATTGTGGGACAGGTGGATGCCCCCATAACGGAGATAGGCAGCGGAACCATTAAACCGACTTCTCAATGCAACCAACAATACACCAAACCGATGGACTCACTACCCATCCCACCCTTCCTCCCCCTTTCTTTATTCCTCTCTCCTTCAAAATATTCTCGTTTCCATACTCTTTGCTTGCAGTAGATAACCATATAGCATGTATGATAATTTTGTACCTTCTTTTTTATGTACCCAACTTACCTATGTGAAAACCATATCTACTGAAACCTATGTGTACTGTCTACGCTATTTGTGGAAATTTAATAAAACTTTTGTTACAAAAAAAAAAGAAAAAGAAATATAGTCATTTCATATAAGCTTATGCAGACATGTAAGCTTATGCAGACATTGTAAAACAAGATGTGTCATTCAGGACAGGTTATCCTAGTAGAGCAGTGCTAGGTTTGGTGCCAAAGATTGTATACCAGAAAGGAAGGGGTCACTGGCACTCCAGTATGCTGATCAATATGCCTTCATTGATGCATGCTCAGTATTACATAGCATAGCGCTTCGGGGCCCTTCATCAGGCAAAACAGTGATTATATACGGACACACTCCTTTACATAGGAGCCTCTGTCAGCACTCATGAAACACCATGATCTTGCCATTTCCCAAGCTATGTGGCATGAAGAGGATGCTAATTCTTTAGATGAAGTCTTGTTTTGCTATTTAGAGTGGCCAAACATTTACATCAACCATATTCTGTCATATCTACAAGCATCAGAAAGCTTTCATACTAGAGTCATAGTGAACTGGCCTTTGTGGTTGTGGGCAAAAGTGGAGTATAGCTGGAAAAAACTGCAAACACCTCTCCAAATATGAGGGAACGGTTGTATTACAAGTAAAAAGTATACCACTGTGTCCAGAAAATACATCTACACCTCCTTATAACTGTGGTTGTTTATTCAACAAAATTTGGCAAAAATGTCTCAAAGACCGTTGTCAACTGCATCAGTCAAACTGAAAAGATCTCTTAGTGAGCAAGAACATTCAACATGCTTTTATAACGAAGTAGTCAAGATTGATCCCCAATGGTTGATGGGACTATACAAGGGGTTGATAAATACCCGGGTGTCAATAAATGTCTGGGGGTCCATAGGTGGTTGATAAATTATAGAAGGTTGATTGGGGTCAATTATTCTTTTAAGGTCTCTATAGAGCTTCTTACAAATCCCTAATCCTAAAGGTGAGGTGGCTAGCAGTGAGACGTGTTACCCAGAATTGCTTCCAGAGAGAGTGGCCTTGAGTTGTCTCTATCAGTTGTGTGTTGTTACCTGCCTAGTTTACCAGTGTGATTTGTGTTGTGTGTCTTTGAGCTTCTGGCCTCTGCCTTTCAGGAAAAATGTATATACATGTAGTATTCCTGTTCACCTTTTTTACTGAGCATACTACCCATCTCAAACTCTGTTGGAGAGGTCGCTACACCAATCTCCAACCAAATATCAGTGCTCTTATTAACACTCATCAGATGCATCCTTCCCATTAATTATATAAATTGTTTCAGTCCAAAAGTTAAACCTTATGTTTTTCATATTTTAAATGCTGTCTATTTTTTTAAGTCATTTTAATTTGATATTATTATTATTGTTATTCCTAGTACTATTAGATAAAGTAGTAATTATTACATTATTTTCATATAATAAATGTAAGGGGTTGATGAACAATCTGAATGTACATAAAGTGGTCAATGAGATGAAGAGTTTGGGGACCCCTGTTTTGGAAACAGAACAAATGAACGCCATATACAAACAAAATCAAAAGGTAGAATATTCAGCTATTCCACCATGTATAAAAAAGATCTTATTATGTTTCTTCACAAATAAATACACACAGATAAGATACAAATCATTTTCTACAGTACATGTAAGCATTGCTTCATGGCTTTAGTTTCTTTTCTGTTTTATATTTCAGAGTAATGTAAGCAATCACTGCCCTCTGTGTCCTTTCCCAGCATTAGGACAAATGAGACCCACTGGGAAAGGAAAAGGTCTGCAGCTACCAAATCTTGGTCACATTTGGATGCTTTATTTTACTTTTAGTGTCTGCTGACAATCTGCCAAACTATTTTGCCATCAAGATGAATGTATTTTATTACCAGTATGGGAAGAAAGATTAGGACAAGGCTGTTCTATCAGAAATTGTGAGGGCTTATAACTAGTGAGGTCTTTTGACTCACAACCTAGGTTTTGATATGATGGATGGTGTGAGTTATCTGAACTGAGTTTCAAAATGGCCTTATTATTCTTCATTTCTTGCCTGGCTGTGGTTTCTTTGTGGTGCTAAATCAAACCCCATTCTAATTACACATGTAATAATTTCAAATGCAGGCACCGGAACTGATAGAATCATAGGGGGTGCTGTTTTCAAAGGAAAATTAACTCCATGACACCCAACTACTGTGGAATCAATATAAAATTGAGTAACAGAATTACTGGTTACTAAACATGAGGACTCTAATTTGAAACTTATTTGCTATAATTCGCACACTTTCCAAAGCCTAATTTCCAAAGAACGTTCTACATTTTGATGCATGGTGTGTTACGGGTCATGAAGCCACTACTTTGTTCGAATATTTTACCCTTGGCTTGAAAAACAAGTAGTGTATTTATGGAGACAGGAGACAAAGCTGGTATTAGGATACTGTAAATGAAAACTCTGACTCTCTTCTTCACTTTAGCTCCCGCTGCTTCCAGGCTAGAGGTTCTCAAATCTAAAAAAAATATCTCCTGGTGGCCCTCATAATTGAAATTCTAAGCAGGCTGCAAGGCCAAGAATAAAGGAAACTTACTAATAGTATACTTATCCGTTAAATAATGAATGTTACAACCTTTTTACTACTGCCTTCAGCATACTACATGTACTACATGTTGAGGAACTTTACTTGTATAAAATGGAGACTGAGGTGGCCATAAGTGATCAGTGATGGCTCTGGTTCGGTAGCCTGGTATAGCATAAATAGGAGGCAGGATCAGGTTGTTCATGGGGTGGGGACCCATGCCTTGAATACAGCTCTAGGCCCAAATCCCAGTTAAAGCTGGACTCCAGGCAAACAGTTTAGCACACTACTGAAAAACATATATGTGAAATGTTTTGCTTGTCAAATTATTTGTATTTCTGTCCATCTACTCTTGAAATATATACATTCCGGCTGCACAGTCAGACTTTTGTTTCTTCTGCAGTTAAGCAATGCAGCCTGGTCCCCTTAGCCTGTGACTGGACAGTGAAGGAGCAGCCACAGACTAATGAGTTCAGCCCCATTGCTCTCTACTCCTGTCTGTGTGTTCCTTTTTAAGCACAAGTGCATAAAGCACACTTAATTGGTTCCTAGCGCAGCCCCTCCTTCGTCCAATAGGTAAATGTAGGCATTTACACAAGCTGCATTTAAAAATTATTTTAATAATGTACTGATTAGTATACTTTAAAAAGTGAAATTCACCAGCACTCAAAGAATAACGTTAAATCTTCGTGATTTATTGAAGAAAAATGTCACATGTATTATTCAGCCAATGTTTTGGGGCTACGCAGGGTCCCTTCCTCAGGGCAACATAGTGATGTCCTGATGAAGGACCCTGCTTGGCCCATAAATGTTGGCTGATTAATACATGTGACGTTTTTCTTCAATCAATCACTAAGATTTAATGTTATTCTGTAAGTGCTGGTGAACTTCACTTTCTACATGCTCGATGTGCACGGTGTCATCCGTGGCTATCACTACGAGCACCGTTGTTACTAAAGGTCCTGACCACTGTAAGGAGTGCAGGGGACACATGTGAACACAACCTAATTAGTATACTGACTAATTGGGAGAAACACACCTCATTCCCAATGGAAAGGTAGCAAGTTTTTCATATGTAAGTTTGAATTTCATAACTTTGCCAGTTATGCAATGTGTAGAGATGAAGACAGTATAACTAATCAGTGCTGGATTTTTGGATTATGTTGCATCTTAGTGACTATTGTTGCCAAATAGACCCCGAAAATAGTAAAGGGTCTGTTTATAGAGGAGACCCTAGTGTTCACACTGCACCTGCATTTTTTGAGCCATTCACAAAAGGCAGGCCACTGTAAGGTGCCTGTGGTGTTACACAGAGGTCTCTTAACATAATGCTGCATAAAAAATCTTGCTGAATGGAGGAGCGCTTGATCACATGTCTTTGACAGGTCACATAACCAGGTTCTCCTCTGGTCGGCAGTGAGGTGTCGCAAATGAAGCATTTGGCATCCATTTGTTTGGGAGTTTTTCTTTAAGGTGGCAGAATAATAAATTATGAAGAGTGGGAACGATTATCATAGTTTTCATGCAAATCATATTCTGTATAGATCATACAATGTATATTTAGAGTTAACTATAGTATAATTATTTATAAAATATTTAAGCTATTAATACTGTTACACCTTTACACCTTTTGTCCTCACATTTTCTCACAGTCTTTTCTTGGATAAATGAAAATTCACACATGACTTACATCCTGCATCAAGTCAGCATATATTTCATTAGTCTAAAGAGAGCACAATTCTAATTTCCTGTCCAGTTTGCAGCTCCCATTACAGTTTGAAATCTCTCTGTGTAATAATTGCCATCACTTGCTGCTATTATATATTAATTTTAATTTGTAATAACTCAAAAAGACATCTATAGTTCTGCAATGCTTCAAAGTTAATTTTTGTTTTGGAGAGAGTGGGGGACAGTTCAAATTTCTGTCAGATTTGTATTTGCTTCTGGGATCCCATGGCAGAGATGTTCCCTCATTTCCTGTTACTGTGACAACCATACCTAAAATGGGGGATGAGGATGTTATCAAGACAGGAAGGCACATACAGAAATATAAATATTGTCAGCATATCTAACTTACCATCATTCTACTACAAATGTTTTTTGTTTGTGTTCACATTAGAGAGATTTCTCCTTGCTCTAAAATGGGAAAAATCAAAATAAATCTGACAAATGCTGTAACCCTTCCCCACCCTGTCCAAAAGTAAAACAATTTTCAGCTGAAGTTAGGTTCTAAGGCTTTATTCATCGGTCATAAAGATGCTGGCTTCCCATTTACAGTTCTAATGACCTATAGAGCCAAAAAGTATACAAAGACAGTCTCAGCTTTATATATATCTATTAGAGCAACGGACCCCAACCTTTCTGGCACCAGGGACACAACTTTAAATATAACAATATATAAAAGATCTTTTATATGCCTTATTATTATTGTCATCGTATGACAGGTTTAACATAAAGCCATCTCAAACATTCGATTGTTAGAGGTGGATCAATGGCTTTGCCAATGCATTCTGATCTCCTAAACCTATGGATCGTAAGAGGAAAACCAATTGCTTGGCCACTGCATTCTGATCTTCTACACTAACCTGAGTAGTTTTTTGGGGGGGGTTTTGGTGGGGCCATGTTTAAACACAGGTCTACTCCTTAAAGCCTTCCCAAGGTCAGAGAATAACAGAATAACAAACATAGGTTAAGCAATATCAGAGCATATATTATGCTATGTATTTCACAGAGTTAGAAAAAAGCTGGAAAGATGTATTGGTGGCCACGTGATAATTATAAATAAATACTATATTGAAAATAAAACTATAAGAGTCCATTCAGTGCTTCACATTGGAGCAATGACGTGCGGTGCCTTCCGTGGTGGGTGAGACATTCCCCAGCTCCACTCCCAGCACTCCCCGCCCCATCCCAGCGAAGCCCCGCCCCAACTTGGTAATCAAGCTATGTGTGGAGGAGACAGGGAGGAGCCTCCCTGTCCCTCACTTGCTCGTTACTGGTGAGGCATCTAGATCAATGTCCTCAGTGTATCTTTTTTTTGATTGGACAGCCAAACCATCCACAGAGCTCATGCCTCTAACACAGATTAGAGGCTGTGACTGCTGTTGCCTCACTATGTTAGGTTACACAAGCAGTGAGGAACCCCGCTGCTGTGTAACCTAACTACCTGTCAACAGCCGGATACAGCGTCGCCTGTAATTAACAGGCAGTGCTCTGTCCACGACAGGTTACACTGCGGAGAGGCCCTTCCCCAGCTATGTAACCTCAAAAAAGCAATACCGGCGCCCCCGGTTTGCAGAGAAATCCGGCTTTAAAGTTCATTGGTACACCATAGAGGCAGCTCCCACCGGTCAACAACGACCATCGATCTGGGAAACAAAAGCAACACAGAGCGCCTCCATAGTGTAAAACTTTTAATTGATGAGTACAACACGCAAGTGAAAATGTACTTACACGAAAGCCAATGATCATAAGCGTAAAAGGAAACGATAAAATATAAAATCTCCAGCAGGGGAAGTCTGAGGGGATCTCCAAATCAGCGTCCTCTGCTCCCGTATGTTGTTTAAAAAGGTCTGCTCGTTTCAGGGGCACGCCCCCTTCATCAGAACCTGAGGTCCTGATGAAGGGGGCGTGCCCTATATTTTATCGTTTCCTTTTACGCTTATGATCATTGGCTTTCGTGTAAGTACATTTTCACTTGCGTGTTGTACTCATCAATTAAAAGTTTTACACTATGGAGGCGCTCTGTGTTGCTTTTGTTTCCCAGCTATGTAACCTGCTAGAAGCCGATCTGAATGGAGAAAAAGCTGTCAGCGTAAGACTTGAAGCTGACAGCTTTTTCCTCCATAATACTAGGTGAGGCTTTGCCTTACCTGCCTCCCCTGATCGCACGTCCCTGCAATGGAATAACATGTGGCCAGTGGCGTAACAATCACCCAGGCGGCCGCTATGGGGCCCGAGGCACGGCGGGGCCCGGCCAGGACATCTCCCTGATGCCATGCGGGCCGCCTGGGTCGCTATGGCATCTTGCTCGGACAGCCAGGCTGCTGGCTGTCACTGGCGCTCCGTTCCTTCTCACAGCCGCTGCTGAGTTGATGACAACCAGCAGCTTTGCAGGAGGTGGCTGGGCCCGTCATCGGCAGTGATCGAGGAGGCGGGGCCCGGCGATCGAGGGGGCGGAGCCCGGTGATCGAGGGGGCGGAGCCCGGCGATGGAGGGGCGGGACCCAGCGATCGAGGAGGTGGGGCCCAGTGACGCAGGAGTCAATCGTGGAGGAGAAGGAGGCGGACAGAGGATCAGGGCTGACAGGTAAGAGGGCTTGCCCGCCCGCCTGAGACCCTGCAGAGCCTACCATACAGAGTCTATGGTGGGCTCTGCAGGGTCACCCTTAGGTGGGCTGTTTGGGTTATCAGGAGGGCATAACTAGAAATCACAGGGCCCCATACAAAATTTTGCTATGGGGCCCTGTGATTTCTAGTTACGCCCCTGCATGTGGCACCATTGATTTTGTCTGTGAAGGTTCTCATTCATCCAGGTCATAATACATCTGCAAAAAATAAATGAAGGCAAGTGGACTTGTATTTTTCTTGAAGACATGTTACAGATTTTTTACAGATATACCATTCATTTTGATACAGTCTTTTTTAGCCACCCCAACACACTGTTGGCACACCACACACTGCAGCACACTACAATGTGCATGCCGTGTGTTACACTGGGCTGTGTTAAAAAAAGGGGTCAGGTATGAATTTTCATGTGCTCAATCTGTGCTGCCAACCTTCAAAATAACTAGGCTGCAATAATGTAGTACGTTTTAGTGCATGATAACGCATTGCATAAGGTGTAGGTGACTGCTGAGAGTTCTGTAGATCTGTCTCTATGCTATTTGGCAAAGTAACAGATGGATCTGTTTTATACAAGTATGTCTTCCAGGTGATAATTTGTGTCAATGGTTCATTGGATTATGGCAATTCCTGTAATGGATTCAAATGGCTATTTTACTGTGAGCTGAGAATATATTTTTGCAGGTTACCAGAAGATATTACCTTGAATATTTGAAGAAACTGTGCTCTAAGCCTAATGATGGGATTCATAAAATGTTATGGAGCACATTAGAGTGTCACTACAATCTCAAGTGCATCTATTAAAATCTTGTGCTGCAAAATGTGTATTGTTAGTAACTGTTTATTTCCATTTTTTCCTAACTAATTTAAATATATAACTGAAACCTTAAAAAACACTGTCCTCGTCGTAGTTATTCAAAACAGGCTGTTTCATAACACATATTGCAATACGTGTACTGTGTTTCAGTAATACTTATGGAAAGGGAAATAAAAACCTTAAAAAAATGTTTTTTTCAAAACAGTTAAGCGCAGCAATAACAAGGAAGCATTAATAGATACAGATGAAATAAACAGCAAAGGCATATAAATAACCTTGGAAGCTTTCCCTGTCAATGCTTAGCAACAGATATTACAAGGAATCACTGTGGCAAATAGTAGTCATTAAGTAGTAATCAGATCTAACTGTCTTATCGTGGTTGCAAGAAGCAGTAACCCTTTCCTTGCCACAGTCAGACCTTTCATCAACATTCTTATGGATGGCTACATTCATTTTTGTTTATTTATTTATTTATTTATGTATTGATTGATTGTATTTCATTTGTTCTGGTAATATTTATTTTATTTATTTTTTTAGCTATTGTGGCAGTGCCTCTAATTAGAAAACATTCAAACAAGCACCACAGTGCTGCAGTACTTTTAGAAAACCTTTATTTTATTATCAGTAGAGTAGAATAATATCTGAATTTCCAAAACAGAGTTCTGGAGTTTATTTTTAGTGACCAATAAACAAATGATAATAATCCTAGTTATATATAAATATATAAACTTTCATATATTCCCTGAGAGATCTTGAAATGTACCACAGCCTGTAATTTTTGGCATAGTCAAGTGTGTTACAGTTTTATGTCATCTGTGAAAATGAGCAAATTGGAACTCTGCTCTGCCAGCAATGTTCCTGATCAGTTGCTGAAATCCCCTGGTGTGCTGGTACCACAGGTACCAGCCTTTATGCCCTCATATGGGTGGCCCCTGTTGTCAGACCACTAAAAGTAGTAGTAATTGATACCTTAGGATCCACACAGAAAAGTAAGGAGCCCTGCATGTGAAGGTTGCAGCTAGACTGCAACACAATGTGCTGACATTACATTACAACATTGGCACAGTGCCCTCTGTTCATCTCAGTGCTCATAGGAAGTGTACATACGTGGCTGCCTGCATTTCAAGGCGGCGTACAAAGTGCCTGTAAAAAAAAACATTAAGGCACCCTAGTCAGGTTTGATTATTTAAAATACTGATAAGGAATGTTGGAGGACAGCAAACATGGTGCGTGCTACATTTCTTTTAACAAGTGTATAAACTGATTCAAATCCACATATTTATTTGATAAATAAACATTTGACACATGGCTGCAAACATGACACTCAAAAACAATACATGCTGGGCTTTCTAATTAAAAGCCTAACACTGTTTACGTGCTTATTGGCAAAAGACCCAACTCCAGTCAATTTATTTCTGAGCTTTGATTAGAGTGGGGTCAAGTTAACATTTCTTCGGGATCTTGTTCCAGTCTGTGACCCCATTGTGTTTTTGTCTGTATCACTGCTAGAGAGACATCCCATTACTTCCTGTCCTGACAGGGGGAACCATAATATACAAAGAAAGTAGATGAAGCCCTCAGCTCCTTCTCACACTTTTGCTGTTTCTTGATCCTGTATTGTAAAATGCCAGTTGTTTACAGGGCTTAATAGCTCAATCTACAATTTATACACAAGCGAATAAGACAGATTCATTCCTTATCTGATAACTCTGTATGAATTTTCAAGGAGAGACATGACTGAGGTAGAATAGATGTACTCACATTTTTCTAATCGAGGCCACTAGGCCGACCACCCACTCTTTATAAAATAATAAAGAGACCACACTCCAATCTGGGTTTAAATTGGCCTCAGCGGCCTTTTATTAAATAATTCAATATTAACTTACTCTATTAACTTCAACATCAGATGAAAACAGGTTGCAGGTCTTTGAAGGCCACCTTTTCTGAATCCGTTCTCTACGGCAGTACCAAACACATGTTAGGCCCCCAGCCGCAACACACCGCCTCGGGGGCAACCACTAACTGACCGCAGGCACTTCCCATAAATAGAGGACACCATACCCAGACAGGTCCCCAAACGTTAACCACCATCACTTAATTTTTACGGCCTCCAAAGAACCCAACCGCCACGAGATAACAAAACACTGCACAGTAAAAAAAACGAATAAAAACCACAAGAGAGGGCGGGAGTTTGCTCCAAGTTAGTCAGTTCCCAACTGCTGAAGATGGAACCCCACCGACCTAGACCCCCACTAAAGCTCCACCTGAACTTTTGACCTAACCAATCAGGTAAGTGAACTAACCTAAAGCCAAACCCATTAACTCCTTACTTCTTTGTTTCCCCTATTCACCCTGTCATGCTTGCCCTTCGCTTATTTTATTGTTATTTTATTTTGCTCCGGGCATAACTTCGTATCTGAGAGAAAAGTATTTGTTCTGAGCTCTGCCTTTATTGACCTTTTGTTCTCTGGATTGACTTAAACCCATTACAGTTTCCCTTTAAAATACCGCTAGCTTCAGGATGGTGATAACACTACAGGTGAAACTCGAATAATTAGAATATCGTGCAAAGTTCATTTATTTCACTAATGCAACTTAAAAGGTGAAACTAATATATGAGATAGACTCATTACATGCAAAGCAAGATAATTCAAGCCGTGATTATGGCTTACAGCTCATGAAAACCCCAAGAACCCCAAATCCACAACCTCAAAAAAGTAGATTATTACATGCAATCAATAAAACAAGGATTGTACATAGAACAATATCAGACCTCTGAAAAGTACAAGCATGCATATATACTCAGTACTTGGTTTGGGCCCCTTTTCCAGCACTTACTGCAATTACTTTTGCACGATATTCAGGGGCGTATCTATCACGAGGCAAACTAGACGTTTGCCTTGGGCGGCATTTTCCATGGGGGCGGCCCCCAGGCAGAGGGTGAGCAGAGGGGACAGTGAGCGGGTAAAGGTGCGATCAATGTTTGTGTGCTTATCTGCTCAGATGTCTCCGCAAGACGCTCCGTTCATGTCTCACGGTCTGATGAGGAAGCCGCAGCCGTTCACAGTGAATGAATGCAGCTTCCTCATCAGACCCTGAGACATGTGTAGTTCACTGTCAGCACGGGACATTACCTTCTTGTCCCGATCTTCCTGTCTTGCCTCCTCTGTATGTTGCACACCCTCCCCCTTCCCCTCTGGTGCCTCAGCCCGAACGGAATGCTTCCTCCATCTCCCCAGGGGACCGTCCACCGGGCTGCCTGACGGCTTGGAGAACTGTAATAATAACAGCTGGGCACACGCAATACATCACACACCCGTCAGCCAGGTAAGAGGGCAGAGGTCAAATACAATGGTGCCACACTGAACGTAATCTTATCTGTTTGAAGCTTCACGGTCACCGACAGGCAGAGACGCTGAGGCCTTCTCCTGCAGGTGCTTGTTTGATGTGGATTTTAACTGACGTATGTGAGTAAGATTTTAAATAAAGGTGATTTAGTGTTGTATCAGTGTACACTATGGGCTGCTCATTTGTTTTGTATATGAGCATTGGAGTTGGAGTGATTGATGAACTTTTCAAGTTGCCATTGATCTGGTGTGGGGATGCATTTCTAAAAAAGGAAGCCATTGAAGGAGCATTATAGGAGGAAGCCATTGGAGGAGCATTCCCGCCTACCACAAAGGGATATCCGCTGTATGACCTTGTTATAGGGTCTACATGCCAGGTGAGCGTCACTCTATAGGCCGGTGGAGGCATCTTTTTGGAGCATGTTTCACTGCAAGTGTAAAGGAATGGTGGGAACCACCTATTAAACATTGTTACAATGATTGTGCACTTGGCACTGAAGCTTACATTCACATTAATTCACTGAATGCTGTTGGAGAGATTGGGACCTATTTATTACATTGCGTGTTCACATGATTAGTAGTTGTTATTCAACCTAGCACCATTGTATTTAATTTTGACTTAGTATTTCACTAATTTTAGTGCTCGCAGCTTAAGGTTTATTGGTGTAAAGTGTCATACACAAAATAATTTTGGGGGCAGAGATAAGTGTGCAATAGGAGGAGGAGGAGTGATAAGAGGGGTGTGCAGGAAAATGTGTGGGTTTGGAGAGGGGGGTACATTGTTATATAACAGACTGTGCTGAGGTGGGATACAGAGGCATTGAGCTAGTATGGACGGCTGGACCAATGTATAAGCACCATTGATCCAACGATCCAATAAAAATGTTACAAAGGGCCAACTATGAACTATAATGTTTTTAATCAATGTTATTTTTGGATTAAAGAAAAGCAAAAAAATAAAATAATTGAAGTTATTTAAAATTATTGATCAAAAAGGATCATTTAGATTGGGGGGGGGTGCCCAAGTTTAGTATTGCCTAGGGCAGCACAAAACCAAAATACACCACTGACGATATTCTAATTATTCGAGTTTCACTTGTATATTGAGAAGAGCAGGATAAATCAACATTTTGTAAAACCATGATTTTGCAATAAAAAAACAAATGCAGTTAGAGAAACTCATACATCTTAGTGAATTGATCCTAGGAGTGTTTTTAAGTCACATTTGTCAAGGCAAAGGGAGCTGCATGTCCTTGAAATGTACATTAAAAAAGTTAGATTGTACGTGGAGTGCTGGCATTTCCTCATGCTGCGTACTGATTGGCACCATTGCTGGTGTGCACCCTTTGGACCACAGTAAGAGAGGTGCATGTGCAGGATGGACACACTTTTTGTTTTGAGTTAGCGCTGGATTCCTGTCACCTGATAGGAAGGGGTGTAAGTCAAGTGCTTCCCATGCCCAGAATTGCCAGGCATTTCTGTTCACTTCTAATTGCCATATGCAGCAGTGAGGTTCAGGTCCACCTATAAGAGGCTGTCCTCCCATACTAGACCCTACTGGGTCAGCAGGGGAAGGGCGGGTCTGGCCTAGCAGGAGCTGCCTGTCAGTGGTGTTGCTAGTGCTGTGCACCTTCCTGAGTGTCACTCTCCTACCTGCAGGAGCATTTCTCACAGAAACACTTATTTACTGCGCTGTGCATAGGGCTCTAGTAACTATGCAAGCAAGGAGACTCCTAACAACCTGACAGCCTCCTATCACCAGCGTGTTGGATGTGTGATGACAAGCTGAGTGACTTCCTGGTATGGGCTGCACATATTGGATAAGGCCTATTAGGCAATGCCCCTGGTCACATTTCTTTATATTATATTTCATTTTCTCGTGTTAATACACTGTTTGCTAGTGCTTCCAAATGTAATGCCTTTTCAAGATGTTCTGTGGTGGGGTTGACCATGGGGGCTCTGTCAGGTAGACTGTATAGGGCTCTATCATTTCTATGGGCAGCCCTGCAGAGGGAGCATAGGTAGCATGAGACTGGGAAGAGAAAGGCAGCATTTAGGGGAACCTGTCATTTTGCCCTTCATGGTCAAAGCACAGATTTACTTTGATCTTGTCTTTGGCACAAGTCTAGGCTCCATTAACAGCTGGGTCCTAGGGTCCGAAGGGCTCAACAGTGTCACAGATTCATCTGAACATCTAATTAGGTGCCTGTAGCTACCACAAGCTGCCTGCAAATCAGTGCAGCCACTACCTTAAAAATGTTTTAGGCCGGGTCAGGTTCAGTTTAACCATCACATTTACTGTAATAGCTAGATGTCTTTACATTACATTGTAGAACATATACCCCCCATTTACTGTAAATGTTTAACATGTTTTTTTCTTTATTACATTATTTCCCAGAATTTTAAGACCATTGCAGTATTTTATAGAGTGCTTAACCTGCCCGAGTGTAAAATTATTATTGTTCATTCACTTTTAGCTTTCACAGACATTTCATTTAGAGAGCCAAAACACTGAATCAGCAGCTGGGGCAAGTGATGGCTCAACATGGTAATTGCCATTTACCTGTCTTCTATGCTTCTTTCCAGCAGATCATCACAGGGGAACCTTTTAATGAGAGTTAGCAGTGCTGAATGTTCATCCAGTAAGAATAACCTTCAAGCCTAAGCTGTTTCGCATGCACTCCAGCAACTGGGGAAATAACCTGACTATATATAGAAGTCGTGTATGTTTCCAGTTCACTCTGGAGTGACAAGAATCAGCGAATACGACTGCAAAGGAAAATAGGCTACTGGGCTTAACTTCTCGAGGCAGCCGCAGTGGAGTTAGTTAGCCATGTGTTGCCATAATCTTTCAAAGCATTAATGGCTACCTAAAGAAGATCCAAATATCTTGAGTAATGAGCAATTTGCAAAATAAAATGCCACAAGAGCAAGTTTAACAGTATTAGGATGCATGAAACTAATACAAAAGAACACCAGTGTCACGATCTGGGATCAGGCTCGGAGTCCAGTAGCTGAAACAGCAGGCAAATTCATGGTATAACAGGCCGGGTTCGGTACACAAGCAGACGGGAGTAGTGTAGGAGCAGGCAGAAGCGAGGTCAGTAGCCAAAGGTATCAGGTACGAAGCAGCAGCCGATGAGAGTAGTCGGTGAATCAGCAGCGAAAGGTCGGTACACGGGTAGCAGTATGAGTAGATAGTAGCACAGAGGGAGCAGGAGCAAGATAATGGCAGTAGCACAATAATCTGGCAAACAGGAAGTGCAGAGGCATGGCTTAAATAGGAAGTTCAAGGGAGGAGCAAGAAGTTCAGAGTTCAGCAGACACTATGTTAAACTGAGGATTACACAGGAGATCAGTCAAGAAGCTATCAAAGGTTCTAAGGTGGCTCAACAGGTAGAACCACTGCCAGCTACAGCAGAGGCCCTGGGTTCAGATACAGTTCCTGACAACCAGAGAATTTGCATGAGTTTAGCTGCCCAGCAGTCATCCACTAGAAGATCCTGCTAATTGACTCAAGCATGAAGTGGCCAGCTCCTTAATAGACTTTACATGACCATCTTTTACCCAAACCAGAAAACTTGATGAATATACATAATTCATCAATGCAAATATGATGCTTGGTGAGAATCAAATATGGAAGTCTAGAACTGCAAGGTAAAAGTGTTACTTGATCATTATTAATTCATTGACCATACTGCCCACAAGTGATGTGGCTGTTAAGTGCATATGTACACCAGCAGAAACTTATTGTATGACTGGAATTTCCAACTTTCCATTTTGGTATTCATTTGGTTTCCAGTCACCGAGGTGCCTCATGGAGAGCAGATTAGGTACATCCTAAGCTTCCATGACAATCAGGCAGTGTTTGGTTACCTCATATTTATACCTAAACATGGTTACAGTCATGGCAATACATTTTTGTTTGCATGTTATAATTTTTTTTCAAATACCAATTAAAGTTTTAATAGAAATTATGAAAAAAAACAGGGCGCCCTTTTTAATGTTAAAAACAATAACAGGGCTATACACCAAAGGGTAACGAGTTTGGAGAAGGCAGGAGAAGTGAACAATCTAGGACAACAAAGCTGAACTGGAAAGTGAGCAGAATTGGAGAAGTTTTCCAAATGAGCTATTTTGTCCTAGATTGTTCACTTCTCCTGCCTTCTCCAAACTCTTCACCCTTTTGTGGGAAAAAAAAAGCCCTGTACATTTTGAAGTTCTTGCTATTGGTTTTACTTCACCTCCAGCCCCAGCAGTAGTGTGTTTGCAGTCTGATTCACAACAACAGCTCTACAATCAGCAACACTCACTCTACATGCTGAGGAGAGTGAGTATTGCCAATTGCAAAGCTGTAGTTGTGCCAGCCACTACTGCCAGGCACAGAAAAGGCATTAAACCAACAGTGAAACACTGAACACTGAGGCCAGATTCACAGTTTTTACTGTGTGTTTCAATAACATGAACTGCTGTGCTGTGTGGTGCTGTGCATTGCAGTTACATTTACTTTCAATGACACCCCAGCATGCAAAAATGGACCTGTCTTATTTGAAAACAAAAGTACAGATGTATTAAAAGGTCAGTTGTGGTGCATTGGCAGCCCATTGAAATTAAATGGGCTGCCTTACTGAAACACATGTTAAAGTATATGTTAACCCTTGCAATGAACTTCAATTGTTTGCTCCCTTTTGATCTGCTAAGTATACCATTGGAGTTTGTTGTTATAACTGTTCGAGAAGTGCTGATTTTCCCAGAAATCCTGTGAGCTGATAACTGTGTACAATGGTGGGGAGTTATGGAGATGAGGAGGAAGGAGGAGATGAAGAGAGGTATGTGTTCATCATAATGCACAAATTAAGTAGGCAGGGCTGACACCATATGCTTTGGAATTCAGAGCCAAATATTCACAGTGTTGTCATGACAAAGAGGAAGGTACAATATATTCTTGGCACATCAATGGTTATTGTTCTGTACTTGTAATATGTTTAATGGAATAAAACATGGGGAAATGATGAATTGCACAGATGTACAAAATGTGTTTCATTTTAAATATTATCTCGACATAGATTTTGAACACATGACATAACTCATGTTAACGTGCATGCAGTTATGCATTTAAAATAATTCCTGCTATCATTTTCAATGAAACTTCAATTGGGCTTTACATTTGCACTATGCAGTTTTCATATTAAATAATTGAAGTGAAATACATATAATGACATCTAATAATTTTGACATATATTATTTTTGCACCAGGTGCTCACCTACACTTTCCAGTCCAGTGCAGCTTCTCTCTACCTGACCAACAGAATGCAAATGTTTTCACATAAGATGATCTAGTCAAATCCTGTACTGCAAATTACTTATTACTAGCGGTGAACTGATCTTGTCAATTATGCTTTGCTAGAGATGCAAACAAATCTGAGTGCTGGTGTTTTTCATGGTGAATGGGTTTAATGTGAATCAGTGTGGCTGGGGAGCAATGGGACGGGAAGTAAAAGCAGCTGCAAAGTAAAATAAACCTGGTTCTTTGCACTGCATGTACAAAAGCGTGAGCCCTTTTTCCTTCCTCTCCCTAAGGTTTGCTGTAAATAGATGCTTCAGCGAGATCCTATGCTACTACCTACGGGATATGGTCAACAGCCATATTTCTGCTTTCTGGTTGCTGTTATAAGAAATCTAATCTAGGCTTGAAATATGTTTAGGATGATAATAGGAAGCTAGCCAAATACTGATCTGGCACTGAAGGCACAATAGCACCATTCATTTTGGTGTGGATTGCTAAATCCTTGGGAAATTCTGGCTCACACTGGTCCAGTTTGCTGTGAATGGGTAGACGGGTGGATTGATCAACCTATCACCAACTGTCACAGCATAATAGGTGCCCAAAAATTCTATAAGCATGCTGTAAATAGGTCACTTTCTCCATAAAAATGTGTATTTTACCACATTTCTGACAGGTGCACTAGAACTAATGCAATTGAATTAGTAGTTGTTGATAATAGTAAGCAGATTCTGATTCCTTAAACCACAGCAGGAGAGAATAAAAGGACTAAAACTGCCCAGTTTCTAAAGGTGCCCATACACCTTACAATTTATCTGCAGATTTTCTGTGGTCAGATGGAAAAAGTGCAACAGATTGGCCCAGGTGGAGATTACTCCACACACACAGTTAAGTGTAGATGGAGGAATCTGTTGCACCTTTTCCATCTGACCACAGAAAATCTGCAGATAAATTGTAAGGTGTGTGGCCAGCTTTAGGCGACAATTCTGTTTTCCCAGTATGACACAGTGGACGAGCTGCAATAGAGATACAAGATATATGATGTATTACATGAACTAAGATATTGCAACATGGGGATGGCTAGTAAAAGAGAAGTGAGTGCTTCCCAAGGGCTGAATTTGAACTCATACACCACCATTCAATAGAACCTATTCTTTTGTTTAAATGATTAACAAATTAAATTGGTAACACAAATAGGATATTTTTTAAATGGTGATGAGACTTAAGTATTCTAAACATGAATTCTTATTGTATAAAGGTATTGCCCTTTAAACTCTTGAGTCATATAGACTCTGTAATCAGTATTCTCGATTCATTTTTGGCTTAGTGTGAACATCTGTTCCAAGATCTCAGTTCCTTCTGCTGCTCTGTATTTTCATTTGAACTCTCCAAAGGATTCGGTTTAGGAACAGAACAGAGATTGCAGTATTTCAATAAGGCACAATAAAGGGAATTTATCAAAACTGGAGCAGATAAAATCTGGAGCAGCTGTGCATGGCAAACAATCGGCTTCTCTCTTTCATTTTCAAATCTTAACTGAACAAACTAAAAAGATAAGCTGATTGGTTGCCATGCACAGCTGCTCCAGATTTTGTCTGCTCCCGTTTTGATAAATTCCCCCATGTGCTTTCCTCACAACAATGGTCAGAGAAGAATTAAAGAAGAAATCTGAACCCTTGCAGTTGGGCTACCCCTGCACATCAAGGGTTAAGTGCTCGTTTTGTCTAGGGAGCTAAAATAACAGAGTAAAGGTGCCCACACACCTTACAATTTATCTACAGATTTTCTGTGGTCAGAAGGAAAAAGTGCAACAGATTGGCCCAGGTGGAGATTACTCCATCCACACAGTTAAGTGTAGATGGAGGAATCTGTTGCACCTTTTCCATCTGACCACAGAAAATCTGCAGATAAATTGTAAGGTGTGTGGGCAGCTTTATACTCACTCAAACCACAATCCCAGCTGGCTGCTAGACTGGTTCCTTCAGCATGTGTCCTCTTCTGCTCCAGCGTTCCAGTGATTGTCCTTTACAGTGTATAGGATGTGAGAATGCCGGATGATATTCCATTGTTGGAGTGGAGGATGAGACAGGCTGAAGGAACTTGTCTAGGAGCCAGCCTGGATCATGGTTCGGTGAGTATAGCTGTTATTGTAGCTCTATGGACAAAACGAGCAGTGTGGGGGTAGCTCCACTGCTAGTATTAAGATTTTATTTGCCCCAGAGTTCTTTAATGAAAAAAAGTATGTAAATTGTTTCATGTGGAACTCCTTCTAAAAATGTATGCGTTTTGTTTTGCTTTGGATAGAGTGGGGTCTGGTGATCCTGACAGAAACGTTTCGTAGGACTAAAGGGGGAATCCTACTTTTGACTGCTTTCACTGTGACAATGCTCAATTTTAAGAGATTCCCCATCACTTCTTCCATCTTGATCCTATCAAAGCTTTGCTCTACTCAGCAATTAATAACATGAAATGGTCCCACCCAAGCCATAACTAAGCAAAAAATTACTGTAGACATTATTTTTTAGCTATGTTGTATATGGATATTTACATATGCACACAGTGAGCACTGCAACATCCTGTAAAGCAGTCTCTAGTGCTATGTTTAAGAAAAACTCCAGGAGGCATTACTTATATCTAAATTGTCTCATTGCAGGAATAACAGCCCTTACTAGGTGATATGGCTTACGTTTTTTTAAGGTTCTCATGGCTGTAATAGTTCCCAAGAGATAAATCAAACACGCGGAACTCCCATGTGGCTCCACTTCTTCTCTGCAAGTCATTGCAGGCACCTCTGACTAATACACAAATAGCTGAAACCTGGCATCCCTTTGTTCCTTACTGAGACACAGTACATTTTCCCTTCCATGACTAGATGCCGATTCACAAGTGTATAATCTGAAGCACCAAGATAAATACATAACCAAGAGATCATGCAAGCTGGAAATCGAAATCAAACTCCCTCTTTTATCTCTCCTGGGAATAGGCACAATCCTCAGGCCAACAATTAATTGTCCTGGCTGCCAGATTTGCAGTGGGAGATAGAGATCTTAGGCATATGTCAGCAGGTACATTCGGTGCCTCTGAGGGACCGAGCAAAACAGCCGAGCCAAATGCCGCTCGGCGGCATTCGGCTATTCTCTCACTGCTGTTCGTGATCTTTCAGAATAGCCCGAACAGCAGTGTGAAGCCTGCCGGAGGTTCGGCTCAGCCGATCCAGATGTTGGATCGGCTGAGTCGAACTCCTTCTGCACTTCGGGTCAGCCGAACATGCTGAGCATGTTCGGCTGATCCGAAGCCACACGAAGCAAGCCGATGTACGGCTGATTTCAGCCGTTAAACGGCTGAAATCAGCCGTACCAGCCTGAAGTGAATAGCCGAACGGTGTTCGGCTCACTTCACTTCTGATCGGTCATTCACTCGGCTGCCCTCGGCAGCTTTGTGAATAGACCCCTTAGTATAACCTATTACTATATTTACACCATGACCATGTAAATTAACTTTTGGCTACATCTAGAGTTTGTTTTTCAAATGACATTTAACAAACAAGGATGGTTTCGCTTTGACATTTTAAAATCAATCAAGTCTTTTATCGTTACTCCAAATGAGCTATCATGGGGGCTGATGTATTCTATCATAGTACCAGCACACCTCGGGAAGATCATGTAAACAAAGTAGACATAATTATCATTTAACATTGACATTTTGTAAAATGCAAAATGTGGGTATAAGGCCTCTTTTACACAGGCGCCTGTCAGTTACGATCAGCATAAAAGGGCGCGCTTTGATGCGTGTTCATAAAACATGCACGATATGTGGAATGCGCATGTAGTATCTTTACTAGTTAATGGCACACCAAATGTGGCCAAACCCGTGAGGTTCCCTGAACGCGTGGGGAAAAAATGCGGAATGCATGTCACAGAGTTTGCTACATGCACTGTTCTGTCTCCGCTACATGTTACCCTGTGGCCTGTATAGCTCGACATGCAGCTAAACCCTTCTATTCGGCAATAAGCCAGACTGGATGAAATCTTGAAGCTTTATTAACAAAACAGGGTGAGTGAAGCTGGTAGAAAAAGAACAGGAAAACATACAATCAATATATGAACATGTAAATATAATGCCAGCTCACTAATATTCAGAGAAACAAGTCCGTCCCTACCAGCAATGCTGCCTAAGGGAATTTTGGCGTTCTCTCAAGACATATGCTGATGATGGCACTGGATCCTCCTCTCCTCGGTTGCAAGATGGAGTATGTGTCCTAGAGTGCACTTGTTCCCTTCTTCTTGAGCTAGAGGTTGCTGGGAACCTACCATAGACCAACAGATTGCTTTGCTGTAAACAGAGATATATTATCTACAGCACTATCTGGCCGATTTTGAGATGACGGTAGATAAGTCAATAAATCTCTGCCAGTGGCCCAGAACATGCACTACTTTCCTGCATTTGGCGCGCATCCAGAAACCCATTGAAATGATATGTTCAGCAAATGTGGTAAACAAACAACCCCGAATGCAAGGGGACATGCGTCACCCGCATAGCTATGGTGTGAATGTTGGCTTATATCGTTTGACTTCACATTTGACTATGGGACAATAAAACAAATTCACCTTAAGCCTCCATTTAATGATGTAAAGTAAAACCATAGACCTTTTTGGAATTAGAGTGTATAGTATTCTTTCAAGAGTTTTGTACTGGAGCCCTAATCCATTAACTGTACAAGTCAGGTTAGTGACAGGCTCCAGGCAGCTGGCTGATGTGGAATCTAATTTCATTCTACATAGACGTTGTTCTGAAGGGAGATGTCTCAGAGGCTGGAGAGGTGAAGCCAGGCTAATCTGTGCTTGTCAGTCAAAACAGAGCAGAGCAGGTGGTACATGCTGCATGTAATAATAATGATGACAAGTGGCTAAGATACCCAGTAGTTATCTAGTTATCATATAACTATAAAAAAAAAAGCTTTTAAATATACATTTTAACTGTTAAACAGAGTAAATTCTACTGCACCTGGGTAGGAATCAGGGCCCAGACTCAGCATTTAGTTGTAGTGCTCCTGTTCTTTTTTAACCCCCAGTGAGTCCCCCATATTCCAGCAAAGTCTTCCATCAATAACAACCTATTTGCAACTCTCTTTAATAGATCATGTGACATATAGAAGCCACTAATAAGTTATTAGTGATGGGACGCTGTCTGTTGATTTAAAAGTACTTTACTTGGCGAGAATGCTGCGTGTACAAACTTAGTTACAGGAAAAGCAAACATACAGGCTGCTACAAACAAACAGTCACATGCACCCACTACACTATCCTTCTAGTACATGTAATGCTTTCTAAGAGACAAAACACTAAAATAGTACTTAGCTCAAGCTGCAGGTTCCCGTAAATTCTGTAATGAACAGAACTTATCTTGCACTTAGGCGTTCGTAGGAAAATGGCTTCTCGTTGCAGTCTCTGCTAAATCCTTTGTGATGTCCTTTTGTACTGTCCCCCTCCTGTGAAGTCCTCCTCAACCTCTGAGCTACTGGCTTTTTATTGAGAGAAACTGGCCTCCCACTTGGGGGTGCCGCCCCCGAAACTTTTATATAAGTGAAATACCATGCATTTCACTTTCCCACCTGTAGGTGGCAGCGTTGTATCATAAATTGCCATCAGTAGTCAAGATTTGATTTGAGCCTTGACCAGCCTAGGTGTGACTGTTTACACAAGGCTTCCCCATATCATCATCCCATTGTAATACGAATAATGGGGAAACAATACCGGGCAGCCCCACCATTGTCAAAAAAACAGTTTGGTTTGTTTAGAAGGCACCATCCATTGTGTAAAACCAGCTCTCTGTCAATAAACAAACAAAACCTACGTCTCTATTGCAAATCTATGACATTACTCCTTCAAAATAATAAATAATAAAGAGTTACATATGTGTCATGTCTCCTATGTTGATTTTGGCAGGATCCAAATTAATTTGGAGAACAGTGAAAATATGCTGTGTTTACAAATAAATGTTTATTCTTTTTATTCATAGTTAAACGGGTTCCTTTGTTCAAAGGAGGTATTTCTGACCATTTTCACCAATGACAATGATAAGTAGATCAGTCTACTAGGGAGCACCTTTTTGGGACAATATGAAAGGCTTTAATTCTTCTGGTGCTAAAGAGCCTCTTTGAGTTGCCTCTACCTTTATGAAGGAGGAAAGAGTGCAGTGATACAAATACTTCATTGTTTTTACTAGTCATTAGTATCTGTGCATAGCTAGAAGAATAAAGAGCTGTAACTCCCATCATTGCACTCATTTTCTAAGGGCATAGAGCAGCAGGTAGTAGAATACAGCTCCAATACTTAGTATTTTATATTTTCTGAACACAGGAAGGACAATTGGAGTTAGTTCATAAATCACACAATGTCATCTTGTCTTCTAGAAAGTTTAGCTAGAGGCAGATTTTATTTTTTTAGGAAGGCAGACAATCTTTTTTTAAATTAAGTTTGCAATCCCTGCTTCATTTCATGAGAAAGTTCATACCTACACCAATCTGGATATACTAAAAAGACCATATAGTTGTTTTCCATTTTCATGGATTTGCTGACTCTGTGATTTTGGAAGGTGTATGTTGACTTTGCAAAATGAGTGCTCACTTAGCTTAGTGAATAAGGTAAAGCTCCAATCATCCAAGTTTGAGAAAACATGGGCTCAAAACCTAGCTATGACATTGCAGAGTTTTTACATTTTGTACAGCCAACCTTTCCGTGTATTTAATAAAAAGAGCTATTTATATGCCACTACCCAGGGACTCAGTGCAGTCACTTTTTTGGACTTTATTGTGAATGTGAGCTCCAGAGACGATGGGGCATTGACTGTTGTACAAGGCAATAAGAGTGAGGTGTACTCTTTTGTTTGTGGACAACCTAGTTAATAATGTGAAGTTGTGCTCATGTCAATGATCCAATCACATCACAAAAATCTTGCATTGTTTTGTTCCCTCACACATGACTAGGTATTCAAAGTGACTATATTTTCACCTTATTCAGCAAGCCAAGTAAGCCATTTACGCTGCTATGTGAACAGTCTCTAATCATTTATCAACCCCACTAGACTCTTGTTCTTTAGGTTCTCAAGTTATTTAAACTGTGTAGAAGAAACAAACAGCATGGCATATCAAGACTGGAAAACCACTGCTGGCAGAAATCTCACTTGTTCAGATTGGAAATCTTTGGAAAATTACCCTTCAATGACTTGTCCTGCAGACTGCACTAAAAGGCAAAAACCACATATAAACCTAGAAAGGTTATGGCCACCTATCGCTACCTTTTTAGTCTAGAAGAACACGTGGCATGGATATATATGCTTCTATTACCGGAAGTGATGGTACAGGTTGAATATATACAGTATGCTCCACATTAGAACCCATCAGAACCTAGATGATGGGGGAAAAAAAGGGTTGCACAGATACCAAGTACAGTACTTGGTACAAGTACGAGTACATGTACAGATACTTTTGAGCTCCAAGACTAGACTAGAGAAAAATTCAAAAATTAGGAGGCAGCTGTTATTTGTAAGGAGCACACGGAGCTCCTGGGATTTGAACATCTCTGTTTTAATGTATGTTTTTGTTTTTATAAATATAAATAAAGGGATGCACAGATACCAGTTTTGCGAGTATGAGTACTGGTACTTGCCGAGTACTTACAAGTACGAGTACTGATACATTTTTGTTTATTGTCATGTGACAGTTTTTCTAAAACAATACAGACTAATGATTTCAGGACAATGGTGGAGCGCCAGAGCCAGGTCCCAGCTGCAAATGCTGCAACTCTGGTAGATTTCATGAAAATGCCAAGTATCTGCACTGGTACTCGAAAAGTATCTGTGCATCCCTAGAAAAAAGAATCTGTCCTTTGCAAGGTACAAATAAGACCTCACAGGTATTATCAGGAAATCCTACATTCTTAATGGAATGCAACCTCAACATTGACATTTTAATTTACTGCAAAACCATCATGAGAAACAGTCCAAACAGTGCTCATTAACTGCTTAATGGACTGTGAATCTAATCTCGTATATATATTATGCTACTGCTATTCAAAGCAAGCAGAATTTGTTGCCACACTGGTGCCGTACGAATGTAACTATTAGCTTCTGTCTTGCCTTCCCCCTACCCACCCCCAATGTCTGTCTACCTGCTCTTTTCAACAGCCAGTCAGGACAGGTTATGTCATTAGGTAAATGCATTGCAGCAAGATGTGGGCACTGTAGATCTCGTTCCTGATCATTCTCACATCAATAACCGTGCATTGCAGTATTCACTATTGCAGTTTTACAATTGTTTTTGTTTACTTAGTATCATACAGTCATCCAGTGTGTTTGCTAGCTGGCACTCTTCCCACTTCTTCTCCTGGGAGCTCTGGGTATATGCCAGGCTATTTTATTTTGACAGCCAGGGCCTGCAGCTGTCAGAGTACCTGGACAGTGACTGCAGCGGATTGGCTACAGTCACTGTTTGAGCGACAAATTTCAGCCCAGCAGCTTTAACAAAAGTTGATTACAATTTTGACTTTGGTCGAACGATATGGTGCCAACAGAACAAATTATCTGTGTAGTTCAACAACCCTAAAGACTTATTGTAAGAGTACTTTACCCACCAATGTATTGTTTCCCAAAACAGTCCTATCCAGGTCCGTCGTTGATGCTGTTTCTGCCAGTGGGGGCCTCTTCCTGTAGTGCTGGCTCAGGTTTCAAGCCTATAGAAACGTATACACAGACACCGTGTAGCCATTCCAGAGACAAGGCAGTCTGCTGCAAAACAGAAGTTCTGCCCAGCATGAGAACAGATACAGATTTAAAAGGAAGAGCAGCAAAGAGAAGGGAAACAACCATGGATTACAGTAAGGCGCACATTACAGTATTGTTTTATGTTAAAAAATCTGAGGGTTTAATGTCCCTTTAATTTGCTTTCTTCTTTTTCTCTTTTTTTTTTCTTTCTTTCTGTTTTCTTCTTCCTCTTCTTCTTCTTCCTCTTCTTCTTCTTCCTCTTCTTCCTCTTCCTCTTCTTCCTCTTCTTCTTCCTCTTCCTCCTTCTCCTTTCTTCTTTTCTCTTTTAATT
>NW_017306699.1:534785-550333 GCF_000935625.1 Nanorana parkeri | reverse complement strand
TGGATTACAGTAAGGCGCACATTACAGTATTGTTTTATGTTAAAAAATCTGAGGGTTTAATGTCCCTTTAATTTGCTTTCTTCTTTTTCTCTTTTTTTTTTCTTTCTTTCTGTTTTCTTCTTCCTCTTCTTCTTCTTCCTCTTCTTCTTCTTCCTCTTCTTCCTCTTCCTCTTCTTCCTCTTCTTCTTCCTCTTCCTCCTTCTCCTTTCTTCTTTTCTCTTTTAATTAATTATATTAATTCATATTAATATAAGTATTTATTATATGATATATATTTTTATTGGTATTAGTAGTATTGTTAAAAATTATTAGTAATGCTATTAAGACTACATTATGGGGCTGATTTGTAAATCTTCTGCTCAGCTTACTACCGCCACTAGATGGGTTGAGGAGCATAGGAATTTGCTATGATCCCCAGTGCCATCTAGTGGCAGTAGTGCTGTGCGGACAGCATTCGCCCAGCTATACGCTGGGCAGAAGATTTACAAATCAGCTCCTATGTGTGTGTGTATGAACACAAACTACTTTACTGCTCTCTTTACTTCACTGCTTCCCCTGGCAACACTTTTAAAAGATAGCAAAAATTGTTGTGCTTTGTGCTTGTGTTACACTATATTATAATTCTACGTTTATGTAACAATACAAAATCTATTTTCTCAATATGTCCTGCTTTTCCTTTACAGTGTAATTGGATGTTTGCACCAATATAAAATTATGAACATTTTGACAAATAGAAAAAGTCACAGGATGGTCAGAGGAAGGAACAAACCCACTGCGAATTCATAGTGTGCCAAGTCAAGTGTATAATAGACACCGACTAGAAACATGATTTAAAAAATAAATAAATTCACACACAGAGTATCTTAATGGTTACAATTGTTGTAGGCTGTCTTGGCAAGGAGGGGGTTAATGTACAGTCTGGCTACAGTCCTCATGGTGGTGTGATTTGCAAACGCCCACATTGATAGTAGAGAATATCAGATATATTCTACTTCCCACACAACCAGCCCACAGATTGAAAACAAAAAGTGGAATTTTTCTAGAAGGTCGGCAAAAGTGGGGAATATGACAATGTCACATGTTTTAAAAGTTCAGATGTTGCCTCATTAGAATGATTAGATTATCTGTCTAGCAATCGTTGTTGCCAGCTGGATGCAAATACTTATTCTAGGATTAGATCTAAAACATGTCTGTCAGCATCTGTAGATAATTCTAAGGAGACAAAGTTGTTTAAATGTTTTCATAAACTAATTGGCTGTTTTACTTGTAATTCTTCTCAGTTTTTCTGACTTAAAGCAGCCACAGCATATAGTATTCCTGTAATCTGTAAATTGAGAGGACTTTAGGAAGCATCTGTTGCACTGATGCATCCAGCTGAAATATCACTGCTAAGGCCATTCTAGCAGGTCTTATGTTTGAACTTGGTGGTGTCATTTGCAAACGCCCACATTGATAGTAGAGACCCCACCATTTGCTGTTATCTTCCCTTACAGCCCTTACACTGCCCTGAGTGGAGCACAGAAGACACTCTTGGTGGCAGATCGAAATGAAATAGTGGAGCTCCAAAGCAAGAAAAGTCTCCAAAGTTGCTAGAGTTCTAAAGATGCACTCACGGCTCCCTGCAGGGATTCCCCCTCCCCTGTCCGATCCTCCAGCGCTGACTGGTGGAACGGACGGGGGAGGGGGGCGGGTACAGCTGGCTCTGCCTCTAGATAGGCAGAGCCAGTTGTCACTCACGCAGCTGGGTGGATCCAGACAGCATTGTCGGGATCCGTTCTGGCTGCGGCGTCTCAGTATACCTCGAGCTGTAGCTTGCGGTATACTGAGCAATGGGTGACGGGAGGACGCTAGTTTGTGTCCTCACGTTACCCTTAGGAGAACTATGGGGAAAAGCCCTAACCCCATAGTTCTCCTTTAATTCAAGCTAAACTCTGAGATAAACAAATATTGTCTAAATACAAGTCTTGAGTATTTTTACTTGAATCATGTTGTGTTTTGTGATCTGTGCAGTAATCCAGTGTGAAACTTTGCCTCTGTAGGAGCTTCCCGTAATAAAGACCAGTCAGTGCTGCTCTCTTGCCTTGTGCAGGGAGATGGGTCTGGTATCCGCCCCCTCTTCTAGTTTTCTGCAGGCAGCCTGTAGTGGGTGGGATTTGCTGGGTCCCTCCCACAGCTCTGCTCTCCGTACAGGCTACATACAGGATAGTGATGATGCACTGCTGCTATTTTATGGTAATACCTGGGTTTGCAAAATCATTTGGTGCACACAAAGTGGATTTATATCCTTTGTGGCTGTTCAGGAATATATTTAAATTGCATTTTTTTGTGCCCACAGTTCAGCTTTCAGCACAGCCTGCTTTAGAGAAACACTTTGTAAAGGAGTGACTATACTGGACAGATTTGGATGTTGGTTTAATGTTTTGCTATTAGGTACACTTCAAAGTTTCTTGATGTGGCGTCCACATTATCCATTTTGCTGCAATGTTAATTCATCTTTTTCTGCAGCTGCAGTGAGAGCCCTCAGCCAAAAACCATCGGAGCAAGTGGGAATATTACAGGCATTCTGAAAATCCAAGGCAGCTTAGTGTGGCTGACCCTTGCAGTAAATGTTATTAGTGCATAGGCTACGAGCTGTAAAAGTGATACTACTGTAGGAAGTGTGAGGAGGGTGTTTTCTACTTTCCTACCTACTTAAGATTGGCATAAGCTTGTTTTTAGAATAGCCAGTCTGCCCTTCAGTTTTAAAAGGGATGAATACTTTAGCAAACACCCATGCAGGTTTATCTTAGTAGTACATTCCAAACAAAATGCTCTGATATGTAATGTAAACCCATTTAGAATTGTACACATAGTAACACAGCTTGATAAAAATTATACTATCCAGATAAATTCCACCCGAGTTGGATTTTGCTCCTTCAGATCTCCATAAGCTTCCAGAAGGCCATGATGCTAACATCTTCCACAGAGGTATTATTTATCCTGGAAATGTCGTTTTAGTTATGCACTGAACAAAATCTTGAATCATGCTCAAGTAAGACCTACAGTTAAATGAGGCAGCTAAATATTTTTAAAGGCCAACTATGGTCAAAACTTTTATTTGTTTTGGACAGAGTGGGAAATGGTTACAGCCTCTGTCAGGTTGTTATTACTATCTGTGACAATCGTAGCCACTTCCCTCCTTTCCTGTCCTTTTCCCACGATGACAGGAATTAAGGTGTAATCTCCACAATTGGGCTATAGACAGCAATAAAAACATAATGACATTTTTTATTTTTTTTCCAAGGCCTATCTAAACTAAAAAAAAATTGTCTGGAGTTGGGCTTTATCGGCTACCCTTACTTATCTGCAGAAAATAAATGAAAAGGAAAAAAATTGAAAGATTATTTAGGGTGTAAGTTTAAAGTCTATCTCTGGGGGAAATCCCCTGGCAGTGGGGATGTCCCCTCACTGCAAGGGTTGTATGGTCCTTAGGTCTAGGGTACCTGCGTAAAGGTTTTTACTTACCTGATCCCCACTCCCGCAGGCTTACTTTAGGCTCCAAGTCCAAAACCTGCAGCCTCCTCAGTCGGAGGACCTCTGATGTCATCAAGTATAGTGCAGGACCCTTAGCCCTTGGGGATCAGGTAAAACTGCTTTACCCAGGTACCCTCAACCTGTATAAAAATTTAATCCTTCAAGTGCAGGAGCAGCCCCACTGCAAGGGAAGTCTTTATTTTCCCATGAGATAGGCTTTAAGAAAAAATAAAATAAGACGACCAAGCAGGCTTTTTTTTGCCTCTTCTGCAATAAATGACTCTTACCTGCCTATTCGTCTTCTTATTGACATGGCATCTGTCTGTGTGAATGAGCTCCTGCACATCCTGGCACAGCCAATCAAGATGTGTGAAGGTCCTGAACACAAGAAGAAGAACAACAAGAAGATCAGAAAAAGATGAGGGCGGCCTGCGAGAGAGCTTGCAGACGTTGCATTAATGTAGAGGACATGAGTATAGTTCTGCTTTCAAGAGTTACATTCAAAAGTGGAGTGCTTGTAAATCAGGTAAGAAGCTACACTTATCCACAAATAATCACACAGAAGAGAATTCTACAAACAATCAATGAATGCAAATGAGACCTATGTTTATATTGACATTTTAGAAACAGGTTTAATTGGGTCCCTTGTGTTTATTAGTTGGCTTGAAAGCTGGGGAATTTCTTTACTGTTCATTTGGTGAACTGAGCTACCTGTTAGCACTTTGGCTTGGATTTAGTGCAAGCATTGCTATGATTACTTTTTTATAAAAATCAAATGATCCAGTGGTGAGATCATTGTTGGGTCTAAACTAGAGCAATGAATGTTTAACAGAAAAGGAATATAAAGACCGTCCATCAGGAATTATAACAGGCTACTTGGTAAATTAGCATAACAGTATCCTCTGAAAACTGAAATATCAATTTAGTGTGGCCATCAGAACACAAACCATTCAGCCCACAGAAAGCAACAGTTTTATCCTAGAATAAAAAAGAATGGATTCTGCAATAACAGATAAACATACTTATCTCCCCGTTGACAGGCGGGTCCAAACTCTACTGTCTTCAAGGTCTAAAGACTTTACCGTGCTGCTTTATCCAGGTTTGCATTTGCCCACACACACTCACACACACACACACACACACGTGTACACTTGAAATGTATATAAAGGCAAAAAAAAGGGAAGGGTAAAAACCCCCGCCAGGTTATTTTTTTTCTGTCTTTGCACCATTGTGATTATTCCCGTTTACTTCCTCTCTCCCAGAGATGAAACAGGAAGTTTGATGTTAATCTGCCAAAGTGAGGGGAATTCCCTTTTTCGACAGTTATCTCCTTACATATTGTTCTGGGGACACTTTCTTTCTCAATGACAATAGTCACCAGTAGGAATAGAATCTAACCCTAACCCTTCACCACTATATCCAGAATAAAAAAAGTTTTGCCTGGAGATACACTTGCAATATCATTAAAAATCAGGGGCGGAAATACTGCCGGTGCAGCCAGTGCACCGGGGCCTGAGGGTGTGGGGGGCCCAGTGGAGTCCGGTCCTGGGCACCCCCCCCCCCGGTGGAATATGGGGCAGTGTAGGGTGCAGGGTCCCGGTCCCGCACTACCGACGGGCTTCTCGGTAAGGGGGCGGGTCCTGTGACTCACCTCCTCTCCCGGCCGCATCCCTAGTAACAGGTTGAGGGAGAGGAGAAGTGTGTGTGTCACTCGCCCCGCCCCCTGCAGTGCGCACACCGACACCTTCTGGCTGCTGCGATCCTGGCTGGGTGAGTCCGAGCAGCGGGGGCGAGGGGGATGGATTTGGGGGCGGGCTCGAGGGTTGTGTGCTGTCATTTCATTTCATTAGAGAAGTGGATTATAATGGGGAACATTACACTGTAATGTTCCCTATTATAATCTATTTCTCTGATTAAATGATTGCAAACAGGGCCTCTGTTCATCAAAGTTTGTAACTATGTTAGAATGTGTGACACGTCACACATTTTAATGTAATCCCGCCCAGTTCCCGGCGGTGGAATGTGACCGCCAATAGGTGAAGAGTTGCAATGCTTTCTCAGCTGTTCCAGGGCAGATCGGCATCGTAGATCGCATGTGCAGGAGAGCCGATCTGCCCTGGAACAGCTGATCGGTCCTGAAATGTCACTTCTATCTGACTTTGTGAGTGGGGTGGAATGTGAGATCGCAGTCGCAGAGTCGGAGAGAAGTGACATTTCAGGACAGATCAGCTGTTCCAGGACAGATCGGTTCTCCTGCACATGCGATCTGCGATGCCGATCTGCCCTGGAATAGCTGAGAAAGTGTTGGAATTCTTCACCTATTGGCGGTCACACATTCCACCACCAAAAAACTAGGCGGGATTGCGTTAAAACGTGTGATCACGTCACCAGTCACACATTCTAAAGTAGTCACAAACTTTGATAGAACACCGCCATCAGGGGGGTATGGCCGGTACCCATGCGAGGGGTCTGGGGGGCCTCTTACATGGGTATTAGCTGTACCAGGGGCGGCATGGCAGAGGTGACAGGGGAGGGGGTGGAGGAGGCCAGACCCCAGCAGCAGCAGGTAAGAAGAATTGGGAGGAGGTACAGGGAAAGGGACCACGACGACCAGCCCACCTGAGACCCTGCAGAGCCCACCATAGAGAGTCTCAGGTGGGCTATGCAGGGTCTATGGTGTGCTCTGCAGGGTCTCAGGTAAGTCCAGAGTCCAGCACACTACTGCAACATTAGAGACTGCTGGGGGGGTGGTTTGGGGGCCAGTGTGATCTGCTCCCGCGTCCCCTCCCCCCCCTGTCTCGGGAGGGGGGCCCAAGATAAAATCTTGCATCAGGCCCTTTGGTTATTAGGTCCACCACTGATAAAAAATATAAATAAGTAAAATAAATATTTACAATTTATTATTTCAAAGTCATGGAAACAAGCAGCAGAGAATGAGGAAAGGGTGCTTTGTACCCTTTGATTGTCCAGGAAGTCGGCTCCATGTGGCCATCACCCGCTGCCCGGCTTCCTGATTGGCCGTGAAGCTGGCTCTACGCTGTTTGGCCGGCTCCATGCTGATTGGCTGGGAAGCCGGCTTAGAGCATGGAGTCGGCTGAACAGCATGGAGCCGGCTTCCTGGCCAATTAGGAAGCCGGGTGGTAAGTCATTACCTGCCTTCCTGCCGGAAAGCTGGCTCCATGTTACCTCAAGGCACTGCTGGTAAGAGGAAATCTTCCTCCAACTGGAAGTTTTGTTGTTATCAGGGGTAGGTATCGGAGCATTAGGGTGAGTACGAGTAAATACTCTGTATCGGCATCGGTGCATCCCTACTGGTACCAATTTACAATTGCCTGTATGGCATCACAAGCCATATTTGCATGCTAGCAGCATCTACAACAGTTAGTGGATATTGCTTTAAAATGTAAAAACCTTACAGCTAAACTCCAGGCAAACAGCAAAATACATGTATGAAAATAGTACAAAGTAGAAAAATAGTAGTATAAAAATACTAGTAGAGTAGTGTTGAACTTGCTCTTGGTGCAAACCCATTTTTCCTGTGTTCGCCCAAGCCTGTTGAAAACTGTGACCAGCATAGCCCCATTCCGGCCTTTGATAGTAGTAAGACCTTGTTCACATTTGCTTCAGCTTTTGTAACAATTTCAACAACTTTAGCAAAGTATTTGCAAAGCTTTTAACAAGCTTCTAGCAGCTTTGTTGAAGCCTTTGGTTTTAGTTTCATTCTTGATGCTGCTAACTGTCAATTTAATCAAGCTGCAAGCAGGCTTTAGCAGGCTTTCAACAAACTAGGAGCTTATTTAGAGTGACAGTCGGCAATACCATTAAGATCTGTGTTTAACTTTGCCAAACTCAAACTTTATGGTACTTTAACCATTTCAGTACCGGCATGTTACACCTCCTTCATTACCAGTTCATTTTTCAGTTTTCAACATTGTGCAAGTTTGGCTGAGAATTCCTCCGTCACACAACACTAACAACATTAATTTCATATCATTTTTGGGGGGAAAATAGAGCTTTCTTTTAGTGGTATTTAATAACCACTGTTTTTATTTTTTATTATCTAAAGTAAAAAAAGACCAAAAAAATGTGAAAAAAACCTGATTCTCTTATTTTCTTTTTTTAAATCATATCAAATAAAAATGTCAGGACACTATGAAAATCCCCCAAATGACACTTTTTTAGAACGTACACTCTCCAAGGTGATCTGATTTTTTGCGGCAATATTTTGGAGATAAAGAAACATGCTGTTATTGAGAGGGTTAAAATATGTAGCTTGGTAATAGTACGCAAGATACAATAAATGTACAGGTCATAGACAGAGGGAGGCGGAGGTGAAGGGGTTAATGTGGAGGTCACATACAGTGGAAGGATGGAGATGAAGGAGTTAGTGTATAGATGTGCAGGATAAGGGAGATGAAAGGGTTAATATACAGGTCAGAACATTGACAGAATGGATCTAACATAAGCAGAAGTGGTGGGGTTATAAGGTTTAAAATTATTTTAAAACTTTTTTTGCTGCTCCTGCAGCTTGCTTCCACTAGTCAGTAATGAATAAATGACTCCATCAATTCATTACTCACTTTACTTTCCCCTGCCTCTGATGTAAGAGGAAGGGGAGGGCTTGGCAATGAAAACATTGCCATGTGATCACTGTGATAACCAATCACAGGACACAGAACCAGTCCGATCAGCTCTGTGTGTAAAGCCCCAGCTCTCTATTGCTCAATGACAGCGGGAGCAGCGGCTGCTGCAGCCACACTCTCCCGTGTGTTCATGGGAGGATGCACAGGTATGTCCTTCCAGAACAATGAGCCAGTGACCAGCTGCTTTAATACAGTGGCCGGTCTGCAGGTGGTTAAAGGCTTTAGTAAAACCTTGCTGTGCACTCTGCTCTTACATAAGCTGGAGCCTGTGTGAACAAGGCCTGAAGAAGATGCAGCAGACTGATGAGCTAAACCCTCTGCTCTCGCTTCCTGTCACAATGTTGCTTGCCAGCACATGTGCATACAGTACACCTGATTGGTCCTTTTACTGTCCATTGTCTTTTCTACAGGAGTATTCTGGTATTTATGCTAGTTGCATCTAAAAATACATAAAATGATTTTAATGTATACCTAACTGCATTATTGGTGGTCTAGTCTATTTATGCCTGCTTTAACAAGCAACTAATGATGCACATTAAAAAGGTATTTGCATTTGAATGATGTGTTCCATAAATTACTTCAGCATCAACAAGTGACTTACAAACTGATTGAAGTTGTCTGCTTTTATTACATTACTAGGATTGCATTGTCTTGCAATTTGCCGTGGATATCTACAGATTACCATTATTAATTTAAGGCCAGACTGACTTCCTTTGGCTTTTATCATCTATGGAAATCTACATGGACATTTCCAAGTTGACATATCCTTGTCAAATTTTAATGTGCCTAATATTTATCACAAGCTTCTATTGGAATATTAATCTATAAGTAATTATCAAGATAAGCTCATCTCAGTTCATAGGTCTATTTTATCTCTATGCAACACATCAATTGCAGATTTAATTATGTCTGATGCATGTATACACATCCTCTGCTAATTACTTTTGATAAAAATAGAACTGTAGCTTCTTCCTACAATTTTTATTTCCACTCTTGAGATAAAAGACTGCAATTTCTGGGCTAATGAGCAGCACAGTGGAACATTGTCCACAACAATTATCACAAGGCAATAATTGAAGTGTGAATCTAATTATAAATCTATGGCCCCATATACATGGCCCCTAATGTTTATCAGAAGATAAAACCATGCTTTAATCACTGATCTATTCCAGATTCATAGCTTTACACCATGGAGAACCACATAGGGTCGATTATATGTTAGGGGGGAATTAAAATGTATGTCTTAGTAAATGTATATAGAGCCCATCTACATGCATAAATTAACCCCACCTCACATCCCTTCCTATCACCCCCCCCTCCTCTCACCCCCCCCCCACACACACACACACACACACACACACATACCCTGTGTAGCTTCTCATTTGTGAGTGACAACTAAAGATCCAGCATTGAAGTCTGGGCCCATCACAAATTGGTCATATTGCCACCTGGCCAAGGATCATGGTTGGAGGGTGAAGGGGGAGCATTGAGGGAATATGGAATGAGGGAGGACAGACCATGTGAGAGGTATCTCTGTCTGGCACTTATATTTGGAAACTGACTATGCATGCTAACCACTTATTACTTTGCTCCTGACACTTCTAGTCTGTACAGTCTGTTCTTTGACCACACACAATGCATTCACTAGCATTTATAGGTTAGCTAAACAAGGCAAAATTACTTCTAGAGTTAATATGAACACAAACTCATGTCTCCTGCAATATTGCTGACCATCACTGGAGTTTGACTTATCCGAATTTAGCTGGTTGTACTTACACAGGCAGATGTGTGTACTCTGCACACTCCCCTGAGATTATCCAAACTATCCTATGAACCAGAATCCAGTCACCATTCCCACTGCCAACACATACACATCAAACCGCAGATCCCTGTCGGGCAATGAGATTTGTCCCTGCCTATGAAAACTACCATCACAAAGTGAGACATGCATACATGCAAACAATATTAGAATAAAAATGGATAAACTTACAGAAAAAATAAGTTCTCCTGCTTCTGGGTTTGGAAAGAAAATGTGAACTATGCACCCCCACATTAATAGGTTGGCTGACTCCAAGGCTGGGTTCACACCTAGGCGTATTGAATATGCGAGTTTGTCATCGTGTCGCGCGTTTTTACCGCGATTCACGGTAAAAAAAACGCGCGTTTCCGAGGGCTACTTGGCTGTATCCCATTGGAAACGCGAGACCAAAACGCCCCAAAGAAGTACATGTACTTCTTTGGGCGTAGGCCATTTTGTAGCGCGTTCAGACGGGCTGAAATACTGAAAGGTGTGAACCATACCCATAGAAAACAATGGCATTTTCAAGTTTGTACGTTTTGTAGAGCGTTCATAGAGCGTTGAACGCGTGACAAAATGTAAAGGTGTGAACAGGGCCCAAGAGTGGATGGCAGATCTCCTTTGTTATACTTTACAGATTAAAGTGGGCTGCACTATCCAGTTGAATGCAATGGTTTCAGTTATGGTTCTAAAAGGGAGAGTAATGGTTCCAGTTGTTGTTCTACTATGTGTATGAGTCCAAACTCTGATACTGTACATCTACCACAACCAGTAGCACCATAAATAGAGCCAGATATTAATAACTTTCCCATATTTGATCAGAAAACTAGCAAGTGTGAAGTTCAACAGCTTGTTATTTGTGCCACCTGACCTGTCCTTAACACTGTATTGCTTAAACCTTTTGTATATCCTGAATTAATTGGATACTGTATTATTAGAAAACCTGAATTAAATGTTTTACAATAATTAAAAAATACGACCTAGGCCTGCTCCTTTTGGCTGGATCATGACACTACCCCTCTTCATGACATCATTAGCACAGTAGTAACAGGCTAGTACAAGTGTTTAGCTGCCGATCACTTGTACACAGCATCCTCACCTGTGTGGGCCCCACAGTGGCAACATGGGCCACTATGGGGGTAGTTCTGCCAGTGCCCCCACATAAACTATGGGTTAAACTAGAAGGCCTCCTTTCTCCCCTTTCCCCAATGTCTCTTCATTGGAAATGTCCTTCATCCTGACTTCCAAGTAAACTACTCTCTATATGTTTACCTCCTATACTTCGGGTTTGGGACATGTGTCAGGTTACATTAAGTTACCCCCCAATCTGGCACGATCAGGTCCAACGAAACAGCTGCCCATAGACTGTCATTGGGCATCTAATCAGGTCCGTCTAAAAAACTGACAGGCAGACCCGACTGGACCACCCGTCTTAAAGGGGCCTTATACTGAAATACTACTACTGTTTGAGATAATAAACAGTATCCTTCTTGGAGATCAATGCAGCTGCCATCTTTGCCATAATACCTCCATCTCGGTTTTCTATACTTTACATTTTAACATTTATTATCCTATACAGCCTTTATTTTCCTGTTTCCTAACACAGGGGGTACAGGCCACTTGCAGCCTAGCAGTACTTAAAGTGTATGTCAAGCCATACACTAAGGAGGACTAAAACTCTTTCCATTTTTTTCCGCAACTCAGGGCTCCACAATAAATATTAACCCTCAATTCCTGCCCTTCTAACAAGCCCCTATATGATACCACAGGTACACTGACAGGTCCTCTTTATGGAGACATCAGGAGTCTATAATACCCCTAATGTCACCTGGGGAACTATTGTCTGATATAATACACACAGCTTCTGCATTCAGAGATCGAAGGAGAGATCAGCAAGTGAGAGAGTGCTGTCTCCCTCCGATCCTAACACAGAGAGCCGCCGAGTCGGTCCTGTGTCGGCAGAGAGGACAGTGGAGCCCGGGATAGCCAACAACAGCAGTGGAAGGGGGGCACACTGCTGGGCACCATACAAGTAATCGGACGACTATAGAGCCGCCTGAATGCTTGTATATGTAACAGCCTTTACCGGCTGTTTACATCTGTCACCGTGTCATGCTCGTGCGCGCGCTATTTTTTGAGCTCTCATTGAGACTTCTGCACCTGCCAACAGAAAGTTTTACCCATTCTTCTTGAGCAAAGTGCTCCAGCTGTCTCATGTTTGAAAGGTGCCTTTTCCATACCTCATGTGTTGCCTTATTCTATAGATGTTTAATAGGATTCAGACCATCACTCATAGAAGGCCTCTTCAAAATAGTCCAATGTTTTGTTCTTATACTTTCATGGGTGCTTTTAGCTATCTGTTTTGGGCCATCACCCTGTTGGAGGACACATGACTGAAACAGAGCTTTCCGACACTGAGCAGTAAGTTTTGCTCCAGAAATCCTTGCTAGCCTTGAAATTTAATTAGATTGAAGATTGAGGCTCAACTTGCCAGACGCATCAAAGCATCCAAAACATAACCAAGCCTCCTCCATGTTTCACAGTAGGTACGGTGTTCTTTTCTTTGAAAGCCTCATTTTTTCATGTGTGAACATAAAGCTCATGTGATTTGCCAGAAAGCTGCAATTTTGTCGCTGCAGTGCAAAGGGCATTGTCCCAATAGCATTGTGGATTGTCAATATGCATTTTAGAAGAATTCAGTCTGGTTTTTTTTGTTGTGGGCTTCCTTTGAGCCCATGGTTGCTCAAAAAGCAATGGAGGGTGTGATCAGACACTTATTTACCTAGACCTTGTACTTCAGCTTGTATCTCTTTGGTAGTTTTCCATGGCAGTTTGTCTATCATTCACACTATACTCCTGTTCATTCTGGGGTCAATTTTTCTCTTGCAGCCATGTCCATGGAGGTTGGCTACACTCTCAGGGACTTTAAACTTCTTAAAAATATCTGCAACTGTAGTCACAGGATTATCAAGCTGTGAGGAGATGGTGTTATAGCTTCCACCTTTGACATGCTTCTCCATTATTGTCTTTCCGATCTCCTCAGAGAACTCTCTACTTTGCTTTCTCTGGCCCATGATCAGTGTGGTGCACATGATGATATTTAACAGTAGAGTGACTACTATTCTCCATTTAAATATGTTGACTGATTGATTACAAGTTTGAAGGCATGTGTGATACTAATTACAGAACAGAGTTATTTTGAAATATCGCTATGATCCAATTATTTATAACCTTTTCTAGGGGTACCAGCAAATCTCTCCAGGCCATTTTAGAATATCTCTGTAGAATAAGCAACATTGAATCTCTTTTAAAACTTTCTTTGCTTTACTCTATGACATGACATATGACAGGTATACATGCAACAACTGCTTTTAATATCATTACTTTTCAGTTAGAATAAATAATTGTTTCAATGAGCTGTAAGAGTACCAACAAATTTGCCCATGTCTTTGTTTTTTGATATTTCACTTTATTGATTGCTAAATAGCAACATTATGCAGTAGTACGTTATTTGTAGAATTACTGATATTCTTTAGTTTAAAAAGGAGTAAATATAGATGCTACATATAATCTGCAGGCTATTGGTGATGTCAGGGGCTGAAACTTAGGCCCCTAGTATCTAGCATGTATACCACCACTACTCTAATTATATGAAATGCCTAAAATACCCTATATGTAATTTTGATATAAGACTAAATGTACATAGATGGTTTTGCGAGGATGATGGTTCCAGATTTCGGTGACCTTGTTTTGTTTTATTACCTTATTTGTGATTGATATTGTTTTAAGTGTTTAATGGATATATGTATTTAAAAATTAAATAAATATATATTTACATAAAATGCCCTAAGTAGCCAGAGAGTGATCTTCTAGAGCGTGATTTGATTATGTAAATGTTTTTACTATTAATTCATATGAAAGATGAATTTTGATGATAGGTCCACTTTAAAATAAGGGCCAGAAGTATGTAATTTTCTTCTCTTCTTAGAATTCAAAAGTAGATTTTTTAAAGTTTTATCTTCTGCTGAAATATCAGTAACACATTTTAGTTTCAGATATATCCGATGAAGATATACTGTACGTATCTATACCAGGGGTAGACAACCTCGCACTCCAGCTGTGGTGAAACTAAAAATGTCATCATGCCTCTGCCTGTAGCTGGCACAGTTTTGTAGCGTTTCATGAGCCTTGTAGTTTCACCCCATCTAGCGTGCAAAGGTTGCCTACCCCTGCTCTATACTGTATATGTATATACTGTATAAATATACATCTGTTTGTGACATTAAGTTTGCTTACCTCCAAAAATCTGCAAAAAGAATTCCTCACAAAAGTCCTTCATATTGTAACATCAGGTAGCTCAGCAGTGGTCCTGGAAAACCATTGTCATATCTTGGTAATTAGCATTTTTTAATAACATTAATGAGTTCAATCTCTTATTCCGCTCATGACACAATACTCACAGGAGGTAAGACATATCCGGCTAGAACTTACATTTCAAACTAATTAGACTGTCAGCCATAACTTCATCTTAATTAAATAGTTAGTGAAGCATGCACATAGAGGAAGCTCAGGACTGCTTGTCTGTCTGTGTGAAGATATTATGAGAGATAACATGTTACCAGATCATCTTCTTTGGTGTGATGTTGTGGAACACAACCGCACTTAGGATATTCTAGGTCAATAGACATGTTGGTTCCAGAGAAGATAGATTGATAGATAAGGAAACCTTTTCTGGCAAGGGATGAATGTCATTGGGGTGTGTGAAAGTCAAAGTGAAGTTCAGTCTGATTTGTTTAACTTGTTAGTGGGAATTTGAATATAAATATTCACATCAGGAATAAGCGTGTAAAACATGAAGGGATTATAACATGCAGAAAGATATAGCTGCATAAGGATGGTATAGTATACTATTAGGTGTAAGCCACGGGGCCCTGGTTCATTATCAGGAGGAAAAACTTTTGTGAATCTCGGTTAATTCTATAATGAAATGTGCTATAGCCTCTGCATATAGTAGATAGAACACCTACGTTAACAGATACTTTAATATACAACTGCTGGACAAGACATTTTGTGATATTAAAATGTCCTTTCTTGTTTAGTCTGTAGCCATCTATGAATTATGGGGAATGAGAGATTGTAGTTTTAAAGTGGTTTTATGCACTTTGTTTTGACACTTCATTGAACTTTTAAGACAATGCAATATGGTACTGAAGAAAAAGAAACTTACAATCTATACTAATAAAATGATCTAAACAAAGCCTTTTTTCCAAGTTGTAATTCATCAGATGGGAGTGCTGGTATTGCCAAGCTAAATGTAATAGTAAAAACATAAATTACTGATGCAACATATTTAATGCCAGAATACAGTTTTACTGACGCTGTCCATGGGAATTGTGGAATTCCATGGAATTCCATTACACCACATACGGTTTTTAAGCCATCTCCCAAGCATGTCATTTAAAGGATTGGGGCTCTGGCGCTCTTGGAGGTGCTTTAAAAGATGGACACTTTCCCTGTTGTACAGTGTATTTTTATGTGACAATCCATTGCATACTAGCTTTAAAAATGTCCTGAATTCTTTTTCAAGATACACC
>NW_017306699.1:460564-534770 GCF_000935625.1 Nanorana parkeri | reverse complement strand
CCCTACATTTTTTTCAAAAAAACCCCCCCCCCCCCCTTCCCCCATAGACTTCAATGAGGTTTAGTTTTAAGATCACACTTTTTGGACCTCACAATGGGGGCAACGAATAGGCTTCAAACTAAACACAGACACGTTCACTTATCTCTTGATAGCATCAATGCAGGGATTTGTTTTAGGTGTTCGTTTTGAGGTTAGGGTTAGGTTTTAGTTGGTTTGATAATTGTTGTGGAGAGGTTAAATGCTAAGGATTAACTTTAATATTAAACTTTTTTTAGATTTGAAATCAACTATATTTTTACTAGGTAAATTAAATCCTGAATAGCAAACCCAACCTCTTCTAGATTTATAAGACTTCTAAAGTATTGTCTCATATTGTATTCTTCGTGAATTTGTATATTAGATTTGTATAATACTTTTTTTTACAATAAAAATAACCAACAACAATCTGGTTTAACTCACAGATATACGGTAATCTTTTGCTACTTATTGCTGCACTCCGTTTATTTTCTCGTTAGTAATTTCTAATTGTTATTATGTGCACATGGTCCCATTTCCATAAACACAGTGTGATTCATCACCTCTTTATTATTATAGAGAAGTAGAAGGACTGATTTAATCCCTCTCTTACATTAAGAGCTCCCTTGGCAATTCCTAATAGGCGTCAATGATACATAAAATGAATACAATTTAAACCATTGGTAAATGGCCAGTAAGTCCTTTCAAAAACAACAACTTGCAAATACAGTCCTACAGCTAAACACAAGCTTAAAGCACATATAGTATACAGTATATGAACTATACAAATGTAATGGAACAAACTAAACACATCTGTGTAAAAAACAGAAGAGAGGCGCCAGAAGGGTTATAGTTTTGGGACTAGGAAACAAAAAGAAAAGCAGTTAGGAACTGGTATTTTCAATTTAAATGAAGGTTTCACAGCAAGGTTTAAAATTGTCTCTGGCCCAAAATTTTAAAAGGTTTAGTTTGTTTATTGACATACACCAGGCATGGAAAACCCAAAAAAACTGAAGCCCAGTTTGTCAAGGATAAAAAGGGGCCACATTCATTCTTCTGAAGTTTATGCTATCATAACTGAAATATTGTTATAGCATTTATTTAGGGATCAGAATACCAATTATAAAGTGTGTTTCTTTTTAAAAAGTGTAAAATGTTTAAAAATCAAATTAATTGATTAGATTATAGTATCTGTTGGATAGCAGTGTTGTGATCTTTTCAAGTTCTCTAGGTAATGAACCACTTTATGGCCATTTTCAGATCAAATTGGCTTGATCTCTTGTTTACACAAATAAAATAAATAAAACCACTCATGTTAATGGTCTATGGAATATTTAAAGTGACCCTGTCACTAGTTTACAATATCTCCAGCAACTTCCCCCTGTAAAAAATAGAATAACTTCTATACATACAGTACTAAGTATTATATAGTACTAAAATTCCCTCAACATTTGCCTATTTGTAATAATCCAACTATTCCCTGTTTTGAAGTGTGGTAATGTGTATTTTAAAGTGTTTCTGCTTTGAAGCTGTGAATTTTAAGTGTTTTTAATATGAGTTCATCACTTCCATGTTTTTTTTTTCTCAATGGAGGGGACTGCTACAGCAATCATGTCCCATCTTAACTATTCAACTGCCTGACTTTAGATGCAACCTCCTGTGTGATCATTTATGATCATTTGCTGCGCAGAAAGATATAGCCTGTGTTTGCTAAAAATATAAGACTTGTAGACTGCATCAGAAGCACATATGATGTGACAAGGTGACAGTGCAGGAGCACAAAAGGTGGACAGAGAGATCGCCTGACCTTTGGCAAGATCACCATGTGTTATTTTAATAAAAGCTGCAGATTTACACATATTGAAACTGACTTTTGAAAATACATTAATATGTTATACTGTATAGGGATTTAGTGATTCCATTTACATGGACGTTAACAATTCTGGTTATTCATCTGCAACAAGCATGTTAACACATACAGGTATGTGCCACACACATTAAATGGGAAAGCTTGAACGTTTTTAGTAAATCTTTTATCAATAGTTGATATTGCTTAATTTAGAGTCTCCTATATTTTTAATAACTATCTATAAACAGGGTTTTAAAATAAATTAGTATGGTAAATAATGTAGGCAGAATAGTTTTCATGTGTTGCTTATATTTTTGTTGAGTCATTTTAATGTATTAGTTCGCCTGCCCTGTGAATTGCTGCACAGAACATTCATCCTATGATCAGGTGACTGCAGCCCATCATGCCACTGGCCACCTATAGTAATATAGAGAGATATGTACTCTGACTGAGTCCATCTGACTGTACAGCTAAATGCTTTGTGCATATAACCTGCTGATAAAAAAAAATGGATATACAGATATACAGTATCCCTTTAAAAGCTTTCACCATCCCATTTGGGTAGCCAGTATTTTTAAGGGGACAATTTTGGAGAAATAAAGTGTATCTAAACCCAAGAACTAACATGTAATATATTGTAGCCTTCTAGTCCTTAGATGTGATGGCTGTATTTGTTTCTTTTTTTCAGGCTGTTTTTTACTTTATTCTCACCTACTGATTCTGTACCTGGGTGACAATGCTCACTTACTGTACTGTATCTATACAGTAGCAGCATTGTCTCCCTAGGCTGCTTTCCAGATGTGGACTACAAGCAACTTCTGGGTAAAGGTGTTCTTTTAGTGCAGATAATATAACTGAGAAGGTTGATAACATTGTTTGAGATTTCAGTTCAGTGCACAGGAATTTACAAGGCCACTACAGTTCTTGCAGAAAATGTACTAAGTCAGTAAAATTAAAACTACTACAACCATCACATCTAAGGACTGGTGAGTTGTAATATAAAATGTTTGTTCTTCTGATTAGATACACTTTAAGTATTTCTTCCTGGTGCTGAATGTAATTTTCATAAGTGACAAAATTATAAAGAATATAAAACATTTTGTGGGGTTTAAGCGGGTTTAATAAGTCACAGTTTTTGTGCACAAATGGAGGTGGTGGCTATTTTGAATAGGTAATTTATAAGTAAATCTGAGTATAAAAAAGTGGAAAAAGACGTTTGTTCATGTCAGATTGTTTTGGCATGCCCATACAAGTTTTTAGGGTTGCAAAACCTGCTTGAAGCAGGTCAAATGAAGGCTAGAAAGAGACCAACTGCAGGTCAAATATACCTGTCAATGAAATCTGAATGATCTCAAAAGCATCTCAAAGTGATGTTAAATCCACTCTCCTGCTGCTGAAATACTAGCTGCCACCTAAGGAAGGAATGAATTAGGGGTCATATGGGTATTTGCCCCCCCCCCTTTCCCCGCGCAGACAAGCACTTATAGATTATGTTGTGCTGGTGACCCTAAGTGGACATACTTCCCCGTTCAAACATTGATCAGAGTGGGCCTCAAAAAAAAATAAAATGTGGTGGGCATTTTCCCTGTTCAGACCTGCAATCATAGCCTCTGGCAGAGGGAATTCTTCCAGTATCAACCTACTTTGTTTATACCTCTGAGATGTTATGTGAATGAATGTCAAGAGCCACAAAGGAAGGTGATACTGGCAGAAGTAAAGTGTTTTACAATAAACAATGTCCTTTAGGAACACCCGCCTTTTTCCATGCCCAACAATCAATGTGGCACAATAGCATACTTAAATGGTACTCTTTCTTTAGCACAGAAAATCACGTTCCCTTCATGGAAATCTGTCTTTACCATGAAAGAACTAGTTGGTTGCATTTGCACTCCAGGCCAAAAGTTCCCAGTCCTTGCTTCTCCAGATGCCAGCACTTGGCCTGATGATTGGCAACTCAAGCTCCACATGCTGTGTTGTGGAGAACCAGGTTGTGTGTCTTGTGCTGCCATACCTAGAAGTGCCAAGATTTGTATATCTGCAGAGATCAGGATAATGTATCCACTGGGAATTGCCTAGAAAATGGTGAGGCAGTGATTTATTTATATATATGAGTGGGCTTGTGTCTAACATAATTATGTGTTATATTGTTCATTATATGAATTTGCTAGCTTAGCTAGTTTGAGCCTTTCTCCCCTTGTAGTTTGCTCCTTTTATGTATTTCTGCCCCTTCCATAGTCGGTTTCCAGAAAGCCATCCACTTGAAAGTATGTATTAGCATCTTTCTCTGCATACCTGGTTAAACTATCCAGTTTGACCTATAGAACTGTTCACGGTAACATTAAACCTTATCAAGATCTTCAGTTATGTCTTCTATTAAGTCTCCTATCTGTGAATTCTGTTACTGCTTTTTTATCATAACGTAGGAGAGACTGAGAATGACTATTTACACTATTCAGCCCCGGCAACTGAAACAAAATAGGGCTTTAAGATACTGGACAGTTTATGGAATTGTATTTTCCATTTCACATGTCTGATTTTATTTTGGCTTTAATGCAAATGAATGCTGGGCTTTAAGTGCATCTGTAGAGAATTTCTCTGCTTATCCTCCTTTGGATGTTTATAAATTGACTGATATGCTTACCTATTTTAGTTCCTGGTATGATGTGTACTTCTGTTGTTGATTCTATTCACTTTTTGACTACCGGGGACCAACTACCCAATTATACTGCCATTAGCTACCAGTAGATACTAAATAGATGGCCTCAGCTGCTCATGCTACAAATCCCCGCTAGCAAATGCATTAAATGCCAAGATCTGACTAGCGTCAGCTCTCTGTGCTCAGCTGCAAACAGCAGGTGTGTACACAAATTGTAAATTAAATGACTTGCACTACCATTGTGTGTTGGGTTTCAGATAAATCTGGTTACTTTATAACATATGCTAAATATTTGCCATTTAATATTTTCAAACTTTTGCCTTTTAATTCCAAGATATAAATATAAAGAGATAATATTCTGCTTTATAACAACTAATTCCTAAAAACTGCTATATCTTTAGTGTAAACGAAATCCCACTTTATTGAAACAAATTGATAAAGTGCTCTAAATATTCTATTACGTTGTAGTTTGTTCTAATTAATATCAGGGTAGTCAGTTGTTGCTAGAGTTACTTACAGTTGTTATAAATATACTACCCTGTTTCCCCGAAAATAAGACCTACCCCGAAAATAAGACCTAGTACTATTTTTGGGAATTGTTAAAATATAAGACCTACCCCGAAAATAAGATCTAGTTGTGACCATTCCCAGGGCCGGTGGTGGCATAAGGGGGAACTTGAAAAGCCGTAGGAGAAGCAGGAGAGAATCAGCGGTGCCAACAAAGCCAGCGCTAGAGGAAGCGAGGCGGCACCGGAGGGAGCAGAGCCGCATAAGCCCTTGCCTCCTCTATAGTGCTGGTTCCTGTCACAGTCGGAGTGATACCAAATACACTCCGCCTGTGAGGACTCGATAGTGAAAGCGCGCTTCACTCATTCTGGCCAGTGATTGGTTAGCAAATTGCTCTTGGAAAGGTATGGCACCCATGATTGCACTGATCACCATATTTTTGTACATGAATACATGTAGACTTTTCTACATAAATAAGTGTAAATTGTTGTACATTAGAAAAAAAAAATAAGACCTAACCTGAAAATAAGACCTAGTGTGTTTTTTTGATCCCAAAAAAATATAAGACAGTGTCTTATTTTCGGGGAAACACAGTGCACAGTGTCACTGCTAAACTCATTGTGTGAATCTAAAAAATGCATTCAGTTATATTAACTATTAACAAAAATGTCTTATTTGTGTATCACTCAGCTGTACATCCCCAAATCATCTCTGAATTTGGGCTGACACTGTCCTTTATTCTGGAGAGTGACTGCTTTTGTTCCCTTTGATCCCTGTGTGTGTTGTAAAGTAGCCACCGCTCCAAGCTAACCACCGAAACCATTTCCGATTTGGTCATATTTGCAGCTAAGACACTACTTTAATGATCCTAAAACCAGAGCACTCTTCTTGAAATCCTTTTCTCCTCTGGAATACATGTGCCTCAAAAGAGAACCGCAATTACAGTACATGTTGTCTCCTATCTTTATCAGTCTATGTATGCTGCTTGTACTCCCAATGGGGATCCAGTGTGCAACTCCTGGGAACGGGAATTAGGGAGGCAGTTCTCGGGGGAAGACTGGGAGCAGATAAATACTAGATTACACAAGGGTTCTGTGTGTGTTCAGGTCCAGGAGACAGGCTATAGATTGAGGACTTGGTGTTACATGGTCCCTACTATACTACATAAAATATCACCAATTGTGAGTCACCTGTGTTGGCAATGTACTCAGGAGAGGGGGTTGATACTCCATATATGGTAGAATTGTGATGCTCTTCCACCTTTTTGGTGAGCTGTGCACCGTATCGCTTCAGCAATTTTTAGCTTTGACTTAGATTTTACACCAGAACAGTTTTTGCTACACTGCACATCCATTCTTGATACACATTATTCTGCCTCGGTTGCTATGTATATGATCAATGCTGCTCATATGTGTATTTCAGTGCACCGGAGATCCCAATGTGCTCCCACAGTACAGGAATGGTTTCACTGATTAAATAGAGTGGAGAAAATGGGGGAATTCATTCACATTCAAATTAAAAATTTCCCATGAAATGAGCTTGTTGGACCCACTACAAAATATCTGACAAATACAAAACTCCTTGAATGTTCTGAGCATGTTAGCTTGGGGGCTTGAGATACAGATAACCAGATGACTGGATTTGCCAGGTAGCAAGATTGGTAGGAGAGGACCATTGCCCCAGGTGCCATTTACTGTCTGATTCCTTGCTTTCACTCTGCTCTCTGCCTTACCTTTTATTTCCTCTCTCTTCTTTTCTTTGTCCCTTCTCCCTCTTTCTCTCTTTTCCAGCTTTACCCAGTCTGCCTGACTTTACACTTCACTCTGCTTTGCTAGTGCTCTTCCGTTCCCTCTTCTACAATGTTTTTCCCCCTGTGTCTTTCTCTCCTCTCTCTGACTGTCTATGTCTTTGTGGGGTTTACCAGGCCACAGTCTTTCCCCTTGGAGAGATATCTAACTGTATTGGTGCCTCAACACACTTGTTAAATAGGGTCTTGTACTCTAGGGCCCGGTTAAGACATTCCTGGGGTTTTCTTGCCCTCCCCTCCTGCTGCTGGGGAACACTTGGGTGCTTGACACCAAGTCAGGCCAATCCCTCGTTGGAACTTCCTCTCACCCTTTCATTACAAATTCCCAGGAATGACCTTCCATGTACCTGGTTTAACTCTGATTGTATTGTCTATATTTCATTTATTTACTAGTTTATGCTATTGTCCTTTTTGGAAGATTTTGTCTCTAACTTGCTCTCTACTCTGTTATCAGTACCAAGTTGTGCTAGCACTTCCAATGCCAAATTAGTGGAGGCAACTTGAATGCTTATTTTTGTGCATGTTCTTGTTTGGTTATGTACAATTTCAAAAAACTTCTTATGGAAAAAAATAATGCAGATATAAAGTGCAAACCCCTAGTGGTGCCTGAACGCACCTGGGGCAGACCCTAATACACGTTTGTGTTAGCCCACCACTATGATGGGCAACCATACTGTCCAGTCTGAATGTGCTGGAGGCAGGAAAGGACCTGCAAGCTCTAGCAGTATCAGGAAGTACTGAAACCTGGTCCATAAAAGTGGGATATGAAAGGCTGATGCAGGTGTGTGTAAGCAGCTGTAGGTGCCTACACTTTTTACCTGCCTAAGTATTATTATTTTCATTACAGATTGTTTTTAAATACCTTTAGGGCTTGTTCACAACAGCCCCATTGGGCTACCCTGGGCAGTATTGACTAATGCAGTCACAATGCATAGACAATGCAATTTACCTTATATCATATTGTTTAAGTTCACACAAACTGCCTGCAATGTGCTGTGGTACCTAGAGTTGAATGAAATGGCATTTTGTGACATTTTAATCAAGTAAACAAAAAAATAAAAGAGTAAACAATGCAATGTGTTGTTTCAACAAATTGCAGCGTGTCTACACATCACACATCAGCTACTCATGTCTAATAAATTACTGTATTGTAATGAAATACTATATTAGTTTCTATGGTCAGTTACTATTGTTTATTGCATGCTTCTTCAATTTGTGAGTATCTTATTTCATTAGAAATGCAAAAAGATACTTATAAATTCCGTATTAAGCAATTGCAAGTGCCACCTGCTATTACTTTCCTTAAACAAATTACATGTAAATATTATTTTATTTCAGTTGCCTACACAATTTGTATTTCCTCTTCTCTCTGTATGTACAGTATGTATGTGTGGGTGTGGTATATTGTATATATAGTACATGATGTGATTAACATTTCTAAGCAAGGGGTTTAATTTAATCTATTTGTCAGCCAAGCAGGATATTTATTAAAACAATGTTCCAACTATCTTAAAAAAATAATGCAAAAATGATGTATGAAGGCATATTATTCATAGAGTTATTGTCATGTTAACCGACTGCTAAATTTGATACAGACACCTATGTATCAATGACTTGACTGATCATGAAAGGGTTAGGCTACATGATGGGTGTGTCATTGATCAGGCATTTATTGTTGATCATTAAGAATCTATAAGTTCTCCCCATTTGAAAACTCGAAATCTGATGTCTGGCTGAGCTACAAGTATTAAATATTAATTCAAGAGATGGTATGTATTGATATGTGTATCTAATTAAAGTGTAACAGGTTGTTTCTGTGGAAGGAGAGTACCTGTCTCATTCCCAGCAGTCTGGCCTGTTAGGGAGCTGGAGGCGGTAAGGATGATGACATTCCTCCATATCGAGAGTCATATAACACTGATTTGATCAACACCTTGCTTCGGCTGACAGGACACAAGACGTAAGACCCGCTCTTTCTAAGAGCTGCCTATATCTCGTTCCTTCTATAGCCAATTATTCTGAAGCAATCACGGTAGAGAATGATGGTAACATAGAAAAGACAGATTTATAAAAGTGTCAAGTGTGTCTATAGCAGGTTGTTAACTCCCTTCCTGCTGGAATGGATATCACGGTAAGTCCTACAAAGCTGAGATGTCTACATTGAAGAAAAGAAATGGTCATGTGCTTCCGATGAATGCACATTTTGAATTATTATTTAAATTACCTAAATGTTGACAGACCTGACTGCACCAGATCTGAGGTAATCTGATGTAAACATGCACATGTCCGATTACATCCGATTCCCCATAGAGCAACACGGGTCACAAGATGGAGATAAAAACTGGACGGACATGGATGTCACGACTGTGCAATCCATTCCGATCAGAAGGAGATCCCCTATGGATCGGAACTGAAGGTGCCTGTCTGAAAGGGGCCTAATATACAGGCTTTCCATCTGCATACTTGCTGAACAACTGCTGTAACAAAATCAATTATAGATTAAGGCACCCTGATAATATATTGAGGGGAATTTATCAAAACTGGAGCAGACAAAATCTGGATCAGTTTTGCATGGCAACCAATCAGCTTCTCTCTTCAGTTTGCTCAGTTAAGATTTAAAAATGAGAGAGAAGCTGATTGGTTGCAGTGCAAATCTGCTCCAGATTATGTCTGCTCCAGTTTTGATAAATTCCCCCCAATGTTTCCCTCTTTTTCAGTTTTTGCATCAGTAGTATTCCACAAAGACATTCATGCACGTGTTTTTGGTGCCAATATCTTAGCATCTTGAGCAAGTGCAAACATTTCTGTTGCTATATTGTGGCATAGGTTTGCTTTGTCACAAGTTACACTGGCTTTAGGTCTATGGCTATTTTAAGATTTTGCCTAGAAAAAAAAGGTAAATATTAGAGGTTAAGTGAAGTGATTTAGGGGATTATTCAGCTTCCTATCTTCCTATATTTTTATATTGATATATAAAAATATCAATATAATTCTCTAAATTCATAATCATGTGCACAGGGATGTAGGGATGCAGGGATGTCCTGATACCGAAACTGGTATCGGTATCGAGACCAATATTAGGCATTTTCAGGAGTACTTGTATACCTGAGAATGTTCCGATACTAAAGGCCGATGCCGGCCCTTTACATTTTTTTAAACGGCTCGGCTGCCGAGGTCCTGTGTTTGTGGGGACTTCGGCAGCCTGCTGGGGACCTGGCGGTAGGTGTCCTGGGCTGTGCTTATCCGGCCCCATATCTCCTCCTTCTTGGCACAGGCATAGCAAAGGACTGCCCCACATCAAACAAACAGCCCCATAAGACCGGGACCTGATCGCTCAGCCTGGCACCCAATCGTTCAGGCTGGCCCCCCTGTCCGGAGAGCCCCACATGCAGCCTGGTGACATCTGTACACTACCCTGGTAAGACGCAAACGCAGTCCTGGTGACATCTGTATACTCCCCTGATGAGATGCAAACTCAGCCTGGTGACATCTGTACACTGCCCTGGTGAGACACAAACGCAGCCCTGGTGACATCTATACACTGACCTCGTGAGACACAAACACAGCCCTGGTGAGAAACAGCCCTAAATTATGAATCTGTATTGTTTTAGAAAAAATTTCACATGTCCCTTTAAGAAAAAGCACCGGTAATTGGTATCGGCAAGTACCTGAGGGAAAGTACTTGTACTTGGTCTTAAAAAAATGGTATCAGACATCCCTACTGAATAGAAAGACTTATACTATAAGCTTCTGTATCCAAATCGCACACATTAGTCCCAGCAGCTGGAAAGATCCCACGTATCCAGCGAACAAATAGAGATCTAAACATGAAAAGCTAAATTAGGTATGCCCAGTTCAGTATGCTGGACCGGTAATTATGTGCACATAAAAATTCTCTAAAAATAAAAAGCTAAATTAGTTTTGCCAAGTTCAAGATGCTGGACCGATAATAATTTTGTGCACATAAAAATTTTCTATCTCATATTTCAAATACCTCAGTAAAGAGACATGTATTTCAATGTTCTGTGTTCAAATCTTACATAATGGCCCCAGCAGTTAGAGAGATCTCAAGATCTCACTTATCCAGCAAACCGATAGACATTGTCCTATTAATATGGGATTGTTCTGTTTGCTGCCTTCATGGATATCATTAAGCTGGATACTTTCAATTTAAAATTTACAATGTTCTCAGATAGAAATTGAGTACCCTTTTTGGACATTGAGATTATTGAAGATTCTGAATGTACCTTAACAACCAGTCTTTTCCATAAGCCCACAGCAGGAAATACAATTTTAAGAGCTAACAGTAGACACCCAACATCCCTCTTATTCGGAGTATACCATATTGCCAGTAGCTTAGGTTAAGGAGAAATTATTCTAATGACATTGATTTTGAGACAGAGGCTAAAAAATTGCAGTCACGGTTAGTGATGCAGGGATACAGTTAAAGGATGCTCAAAAGGGCATATCAATAAAGCCAACTGAAAAAGTACCCTTGCTTTATTCGAACAATAGTACAGCCCCTAAAGAGATGCAAAGTAATGCTGTCAAATGTATAACAAGATTTTCTCAAGACCATTATATTGTTCATTTAATACTTTAATACTTGAAAAATACTGGTATTTACTTGTAAATACAGAGACATGTACGTGTGTCTCTGGAAATAGTGTTTAGAAAATGATCTTCTATTTGGGACAAATTAGTTCATAGTCACTATTCTGCCAAAGATATCAATACAAATAGGTAGAGATTAGGAAGTTTCAAATGTGGCATGTGTTTGGCAAGAAACTGCTATGTCCCTTCCCAATGGAATGCATCATAAACCCCGGCACTTTATTGATTGTTCAACAACGGGCATTATTTATTTGATGAATTGCAAGTGTGGAGCTTTCTACATTGGAAAGACAGAGACAATTCAGAAGGAGGGTCTATGACCACATATAGTGAATTTGATTGAATCTGGTAAATTGTTGGGTCCGATTAGCTGACATGTAGGCCTCCTACACAATTTTGCCACTAGTGTAATATTTTTTGTGGCTTTGGACAGAGTGCACCAGGACCAAAGGAGAAGTAATTGGGATAGAATTATTTTACAAAAAGAGGCACGTTGGATTTTTTGAACATCAATCTTCCACCTGGTTTAAATTAAATGTTAGTTTTAAGCCTTTTTTATATTAATGATATACTGTTTCTGAATATGGATCAGGTGATATTTACCATATAGGACATGGATAGATTTTGAATATATGATTTTGGAATGTATTATGTATATATGTATTCATGGAATGTATTATGGTTGGGATGGTGACTCATAGGGGGTGATTTACTAACCTAAACACACGCACGCACCAGGTGCGCGTGATTTTCACACAGCAAAACGTATTTATCAACCAAAAAGTCTCCAAAAGCATATTTCCACTAATGCCATATATGGAAAAATCATGCACATGATGCATATATAATGCTGCTTCACAGTTTAGACAAAAATGGTTAGCTCATGCATTTACATTCCTGCATTCATCAACGCAAGCAACACAACATAGAGCTAATTTACACAACATCACCTTGCAATTCATGCTTGGCTTTGCACAACACACCTGCTGGGTGTGTACACACTACAAAGGTGTTTAGATTCCACCCATAGATCATGCTGGGAGGGAACACACTACAGAGGTGTATACATGTTCGTGGTGTGTTTATAAGGTTAGTAAATCAACCCCATAGAATCAATGTCACTTATAAGTTCTCATCTTTAAGATACTACGAAGAAGCTTATTATGTAATGAATTGTCTTTCCTCGCTATTGTTATTGACGCTTTGTCTTCTTGTTCTTGTCCACTAGGTGTCAGTGTGTCTCCCCTCCGATGGACTATTGGGCATCCAATACATGGGGGATTTTTTGCCATCTGAGCTAGGCATGTATCTTTCACAGGCAATCCAGTGGCAGAGTCTTGTCCTTGGCTTCGTTTTCCTCTGTTGTGGTCACTATGACGGATGCCATGCAAGGAACATGGTGTTCCTTTTCATGATTTCCATGGTTCCTTGTGCTGAGTTGACAGAGCGTGCACATCTGCCCATGCACAACTGGCTGGTCCAGTGCTATGCTGATGTGAGGTGATGGGTGCACGGCAATAACGTCATCATGTATTTGCATGCATGCAAGCATTTTCAGTGATGAAGGCGGACACCAAATGCTATGGCCCCATTTTATGGCATGGTGTGGCATGTATAAGGAGGGAAAGGGTTACTTGGGTTCTAGCAGCCCTTTAAACACCTTCCTATGTTATTGATTGTTGGATGTTCTAAGGTAAAGTGTGCCACCCCCACCGCTATTTTCTTTTTCCCCCTCCTTAGTTAAGTGGAATATACCTAATTCAGTCTTTTATGTTTAGATTTCTATCTGCTTGCTGGATGCTGGGGCCATTATGTGAGATTTGAACACAGAAAACTGAAATACATGTCTTTTCACTGAGGTATTAAAAATATGAGATAGAGAATTTTTATGTGCACATAATTACCGGTCCAGCATACTGAACTGGGCATACCTAATTTAGCTTTTCATGTTTAGATCTCTATTTGTTCGCTGGATATGTGGGATCTTTCCAGCTGCTGGGACTATTGTGTGTGACTTGGATACAGGTTGAACCGAAGGGGTCCTGGGGTCGAAGCCAGCCGAACGATCGGCCGAAGCTACGGCCAGATCCTTCGGCAGCTTTGTGAATAGACCCCATAGTCTTTCTATTCAGGTATTGAAAATTTGAGATAGAGAGTTCTTATGTGCACATGATTATGAACCTAGAGGACTAAATTTATATTTTTATATTTTTGACAGACCATTGTGTAAGTTGGTGCCCTACTACAGGAGGGAATGGCTTCACACCCTAGCAATGTGATTCTTATGCCTTAATCTAGGTATTGGGATGGTGGGTAGAATTGTTATGTACTAAAGTTTTGAATTAGTAGTTTAGCTATACTTGCTATACCTTTTTTCGGAGTTGTTTGGATTCTAGCCTTTCCCTTTCCTGGTGCCCGCCCCCCCCCCCCGAGGAGAGGGTTGAATATAGGAAATGTAACAATACGTGTCCTCTACGGAGATATATGATTTGCTACACTGTTATTGACACTGATTCTATGAAATCACAGATACTTATGTGTTGTCTCTATCCCGACAGCTGTTTGTTTAAAGTTTTTGAATGTACCCGAGAGCCTCCTGAAGAAGTAATTGACTGGAGATTGTGAAACGCGTTGAGGTTTTTGGTCCTCATTTTGAGCCTTTACAATAGAAACTGCGTGTATGCATATATAGCAATGTAAACGCATTGTAAACAAATTGAATAAGCAGGCCAAGCAAGACAATCTCTCCATTTTATGGTTTATAAAATTTGATGTATATTTTTAATCTAATTTGTATTCATTGAATTTAATAAAGTATTGAATTTCTAACAAATATAGTAGTATATGTACCATTAAAGTCCATCAGGGTTTCAATTAACCTATTGCTCTGTCTAATTGTCCAAATCATTCATCCATTAGTTTGCGTCAAATCACCCCCCAAATCTACATCACTGTATGTTCCGATCCAAGACAATCTTTCTAAGGTCACATATATTGTGTATACATACCGAAAAATGTCGGTCTAAAATTGAATCTTTCTTAGATATTTCACAATCAGATTGTGGATCAGTCATAGATCTGTATAGATCCTGAAGCTTGTATATGCAAAAAAAAACATATATGTTCATTCAACTGCACCTTTACTGAACAAAACATCACATCTATGATGGGATTGTATTCCTAACTAGTTTCAAACCATTCTTGATGAAATTCATATATGGCATTGGAAAGTATTATTACAGATAGTGTACAGAAACATCTGCGATGCCCCCTTCTTTTTACTGCTATCTGATCTAATCAGAAAGTCGTAAATACTTTTACACTATGCAAATGATGGAGCTTAGAGAAAGTCTTGGCGAATGTATTTTAGGCTTTACTGCAGTAAATTGCCAATGATTAGGATTAATATGCCTGACAAAAGAGGCATGGTGGTCAAATGTTGACATAAGTAAAATATTGTCTTCATTAGTCCACTTAGTCTGCATAATTTGTATCCTCACAGCATTTCTATCTTTTCTTCCCAAGAAGGCAGTAACCTTAAATAAGCTCATATTGTATCCCCTAGCAAACAAAATCTGTCTCAATGTAATTTGTCTGTATGCAATATACAGTAGTTTGTAAGTAGCGTGATGGTACTTAGTGGGTGGGTCCTAAGTACCAGAGGGTCAGAGTTAGGGAGGAAAACTGTAAAGTCTATTCTAATGTATGGTACAGCAATCCTGCACAATTAAAACATTCACTCAGATTATGCCACTGGTAATTCTATTATGGAATTATTGACAATTGAAAAGTTTCTACATGTTTCCTTTGGTGACCAACCTCTAGTGTGGACTGCTTAAGAACAAATACATTAGGTGTGATCTAGTGACCTAGTGATCAGGAGTCATGGGGAAGAGAAGAAAATAATGAATCAAAGTGGTGAACTCTGGCAGTTAGTAAATGCCGTGTGTGAGAGTGTAATGGATGTCAATAATGATATTATGGCACTAACAATGATTTTCAATAATGATTAGTGGCATATTTCATCATTACTGTGTTTCAACACTCCGAAACTAAACATGCCTGTCGCACAAAAAGATGCAGGAGCTATTTTCAGGCGGATGCTGCGCGTATTTGGTCACATAGACATTCCTATGCATTGAGAACCGCGTGATTTTTGCATGGTTCTTAAAAGCAAAAAAAATGCGACAAACTCACGAAAACCGCTTAAAACCGCAGTCACCTAGGTGTGAACAAGGCCTCATAGTGGTAAATATTGAGTAAGCTGCTATTGCTGTGCATGCCAACCTTATGTAACATTTTTATCCATTGATGTACCCATTACTGACACAATGGCATCATCAAGCTATTGATTGCATGTTTTATTTTTATTAATAAACATATGCACTTGTCAGTTCCATTTCCCAGTTTACATTCTGATTCGTTTACAGCACATAATTCTACTGGCAGGGAGTGAGAATTAGGACTTCCTATGACATTTCTAAATCTTTGGATTTAGTAGGAAGAACAACTCAATATGGCCAATTAGGGCAGCTTGATTGGCGTATAAAGGCCAATAGGCATGGGTCAATGTTACTCTCTGGCTGAGCAAAGATTAACTAGTCCCAGTCTGCGGTAAAGAATATTAAAAACTGGCCACAGTTATGTGTTCTGCAGTGCTAGATGTCCTCTGCTCAATCATTACCAGGAAACTCACAAATACACATATTGCTTAGGTCAAACCTGCAGTTTCTGAGGAGTAAAAGGGCAAAGCATAATATTCCTATAATTTATGTTTGTAATGTATTAAGCATAATAACATGTGAGAAGATACTGTTCAGTAGACAATTTTTGTTATATTTACACACCAATCACATCTGAGAAAAGAGAAAATCTTTCATATACGCGTCTTGATCTGGCTATATGCAAAGCCGCCAGCACAACTTGATACTGGGAATGAACAAAGGAACAATGTCTTAGTCAGTAGCTCAATCAGAGACTACTAACATGTTTAGATATGCTTTGTTTTCACTCTGTTTCAAATTTGCAGATCAGTGGAGCAAAAAGGTAGCGTTCTTCTTTGTTGCTGGTAAAGTATTATTTATTTGTGACCTGAACCACATCTTTGTGCACTAAAAACTCAGCCAATATCAACAATCCCCAGCCATGGACCTTAGGGTAGCTTAATGTACTGGTAGCACAGCCCAAAAATATCACCTAGATGCGGTACATTGTGCAAAAAGACTTTCCTATGTCCAAGGTTTTCTTTTTGACTCTCTCTTACTTTTCTGACCCTCGCAGAACATTAGATAGACTTTACTGTCAATCCACCCCAAAATTATACCATGGCTAAGAACACTGCGATTTGGTCCCCTTGCATAGGTGTTTTTTTTTCCCCTGGGACTCCTTGGCTCCCTGAGCTGGATGGTTTTAGAGTGTGGGGATCAAGCCAGGGGGAACGTGGTGTGTGGTACTGGCCTCTTATACCCACCCTTTTCTTCCCTTCCTTGTGTACTGACCGTTATGTGATATCTTCCTCCTTCTGTCTTTGCACCTGCTCTTGACCCTATTGCTGAACCTAGGTTTATTGGGGCATTACCCAATTAAGATTACTGCTACCTTCTGCTTAACTTTATTTTTGTTACATCTGGTCCCAGTGCACCTTACTGACCTTGTTCTGGATGGTAGGTTGGGAATATCAATTATTTGTTTACAGGCTGTATTAATTCTTTTGTCAGTATGTATTGTAGTTTGTATACTTGAAACTTTAATAAAAATGTACTGAACAGAAAATAAAAATTATAGTGTGTAGAATGACTGAGCTCTCCAAAACAGACCAACTGCCAGGTAGAAGGTTTGGAACAAAACATTTCCTGGCTTCTTTTTTTCTTATCTAGTGGTGGGTAACCTAAGATGGCAATTATCTCTGAAGTTGCTTATAGTTAACAAAATAATTGAAAAATGTATGAGTAAAGTCAGCTTATTTCAGGATATTTCACCTATATACTTCTACTGTGTAAGTTTGTCTTGAACTGAACCAGTTAATATGGATCACAACATAGCTGTTATTTCTATGTGGCCATATAAACACCTATTGCAGTTTGTTAATAGATACATATGCAAAATGTGAATTGTACTGTGTGTATCACAGCAATTATATTTTTGATTGTCTTAACTGTTTGACCCACATAGAACAGTATCTTGTCAACATAAATAAATCAGTCTTTATGATACCATGCCCATCATATATGTGGAAAGTAAAGTTTATGATTCCCTCCACATAACACATGCCTGGTACTCATCAACTTCATTTAATAGACATCACATAATCCAAATGTGAAAGAAGGTCACCTTTGGCATCCTGATCTGATTGGCCACATTTGTCTTTACAGTGACAGTTGACAAATGTCAGGTCTCCTCCTAACGTGACACAAGTTGGGTCTGACAGTCATAAGGATTAAATCAATTAAGGTGTCTTTCATTTTAATTTACACAGCAGAGGACAATGCCTAAGGGAGACCGAAATTGAGAGAGCAGCAGTTTAGATTTAATTATAAACTGAGGTGGCTAATTGTTGCTGGAAATATTTAATAAAGGTCATCTGGAAACTTTAATAGTGAAACATAAGATTTCACAGACAGGACTTCTACCACAAGGCTCTTTCCAATTGCTATCAATTAATATAGCCAAATGGGGTCATCTAATTTTCTCCAGTGAATGCATTCAACTTTTATCTCCATGTTATACAGTATCTGACACAAGCAAAAGCAACCCAAAATCCTACCTATTTAAATTAGGAGCCACAGAAGATATAAAATGACAGCTGGTGGCATTTTACAACTCTCTACATAAATAATATGGGTCCAGTCATAGATAAAGAGGCATATGACATGAAAAAGAAAGAAAATATGTAATTCTTCCTACAGGTCCATCTTTTGACAGCATTGACCTTTAATACATCCTCTGAACTTCATTCTGCAAGATCAAGACAAAATAAAAAATTTTGAAATAAACTAAATGTTAAAGTAAAAATATGTATTAGAATATTATTGTTACTGGTATTTATATAGCGCCGACAATTTAAACAGTGCTTTACGTAGTTGCACATTCACATCAGTCCATGCCCTCAAGGAGCTTACAATCTAAGGTCCCTATCTCAGGTGCATGCATATGAGGGCTAATTTAGACAGAAGACAATTAACCTTGCAGCATGTCTTTGGAGTGTGGGAGGAAACCCATGCAAGCACAGGGAGAACATACAAACTCCTTGCAGATAGTGACCTGGCCAGGATTCAAACCAGGGACCCCCAGTGCTGCAAGGCAGAAGCACTAGCCACTACGCCACTGTGTGACCTTTTTGTGAGGTTTACATAAGTTGATTGATTAATATTTTACAGTATTACAAGCAACCAATTGTGGGCATGTTGTATATATGCATAGATGAAAAGTACAAGCGTTTGCTGCTGAAGCTTCACCAAGTCACTTGTGGAAGGTGATCAAGTGCCTTTCATTATCATGCATTTTCACTGCTGGTGTACATAGTTGTGATAAGTGCTGGTCCTGAAAATAGTTTATCTTCCACTTGCTAACAATGGCATACACCTGCTAACACATAAAGAAAGCCAATATGTAGAAATAATACTGACTTGGTAGTCTTCACTGGGGAATAAAGCTCTCTATATGTTTGTGAAAGAAAGCATCTTGGTCAAATAAGTGCTGACTTGGTAGACACGTAGATGGGTAATTTGTTTTTTTATTTTTGCCCAGACGGTCCAAAAAAGTTGAATGAAGGCAGTAAGAGGCAGAAAGGTAACCTTTGCAGCCAGTGGAGGTGAGACTGACTATGCACAGCAGACAAGCCATTGTGTTTAAACTTCCACCTTCATCATTATGGCGGCAGATGATGATATCAATGTAGATTGGGTGTGGGAAGAAGACCAATGATGTGGGGGTTTGTTAATGGTGGGTATAGGATTTCCCCACCAGATATATCACCATATTATATGATAGATACAACTGGAGATGCCCACACAAGGCCACCAATGTTCCTTAAACCTTTATGGCCATAAATTAGATAATGTGATCAAGAGGAAGTGGCTTACAGATAAGAAAGCTTAGAAATTTCCACTGATGCTCAAGAAATGCCAACAAGTGAAAGGGAAATATGTATTGAACATGACAGTTGGTATATGTGAAAAGTTATCTGTGCTTTTCATGAATTGAAGGAAAATTCACAGGCTATTCGATTGTTACCACACCACAAAAACAACAGTAATGTTTTAATGTATTATTTTCAATTACATTTTTACATATGCACTAATAATATGCAATAAAATGTTAATTTTTCCAAGGAAACATAAAAGAGTGTGAAAAGTGAAAGAACAGAATGTCAGCAATGACAGCAAAAATATTCAGTTTGTGTCAGTTTTCAGGTACAAGTTGCTGAAACACACAGAGGCCAAGCAAAAATGTTTACCTGAATCTCAACACATGACCCTATATTCAATTACTGCTCACCCTGGCTCTCACATGGAGATCACAGCAACCTCTGGGGGGAAAACATTATAGTCACGTTGCCTGACTTTTGCTTCATTGACTTTTCCTGTAAAGTCATTGTTTCCCTATGTATATTTATGTTCCCCTTATCTTAATATTCAGCCAGAAGTTACAGTAGCCAAAAGTTACATCAGCCTGACTGAGATGTTCTTATTTCATGTTTCTCGTCTCTCAGATCTGAACTTTTTTTCCCTGTGCAAAGAAACCAAAATAGATTTTCATTTTATAGCAGGTTTGGCCTGCAGACCTTTTTCATACCTGTTCATCTTTATGGGAAAATAGAACATAAGTGTAGGTGCTTGAAATACATTTGTCAGTTTTCTTTCTCTACAGCCTTCATGTGGTTATAATATATCTCTTTGTTAGGCAGCAGTGAGTAAGGTCACAGCTCCCCGTGATTCAGTGTTTTGACAGGCTGCTAATGAACACTTGATAAGACATACTTTTTGAGCTCTAAATCTCATCTTTATTTCTGACATGGAAAGATTCTTTTGCCACTTTACAGATGTAAGAATCTTTGTTCAACATGGCTTATTCACAAAGTGTTCCTGTATAGATATTTAATCTAATGTTTTTTCTTACAAAACGTACTTCATTCGATTCTTCTTGGTGAATAGGGAGTTGGCTATATTCTGATGAGCATATTACATTAAAAAGTTTTAATTGGTAGACAAAACAAATCTGTGTTTCTGTTGTAAAATGTTACACTTTCTTAATCACAGATTTGTGCTGGACCATTGCTGCTGATTGGCGCCTTTCTCCGGTGAAAAAACATGCTGTTCATGAAGAAGCTAACAACAGTGGTTACATTTAGGACCAAGAGATCAATTACTAAGATAAATATTCCCAAAAACTAACCAATACAAAATATTCACAACACCGTACCCAACCCCCATTAAAAGATTGAATGGTATTTGATTGCGGTGTTGTGAATATTTTGTATTGGTTAATAAAGTTTTTGGGAGTATTTAGCCTAATAATTGGTCTCTTGGTCCTAAAGGTAACCACTGTTGCTAGCTTATTCTTCATAAGCAGCGTGTTTTTTCGTAGGTAATTTATAAGGTTACGGACCGAGAAGGAGAAATGTATGTATAATTAATAAATAGTTAAAATAAGGGACTCCCAGATAGCTTTTTTCTTTTATTTAATAGTAATGGTACACATCTGGTGTCTGTAAACGGAACACATTTACAAAGGGTATTGTAGGTCCCCAGAATCGCTCCTTGAAAGAGAAATGTTTTAGTAAAACTATTAAAAAAAACATTTTTTTAAGGTTTGAACACATCAAGTGGCTACTTTTTAATGGCCAAAAGCAAGCAATACAAGCAATAGACCAAATATAGAAATAACCAACAATATATTAACATCAAAAAGCTAACAAGGAATAAGGATTTGCCTTCAATGCACATGGGGTGCTTCTTGGAATAATGTTGTATAATCCATGATTTGTGTGTATATTGTTTAGGAAAAAAGATTCCAATTAACTAGAATTGGAACTAGTCAACTTTGAATTCTATGTTTTGGAACATCCATTGATGATTATATCAGGCAATTGGGAATGGTAGGCATTTGACTGGTGTTCATGATACCTGTATAACCCCTACCCCCTTTTGTGGAGAGGTTACTAGAATTTTAGTGTTGCAGGAGCTGTAGTCAGTCTGGCTGAATTATAGTTGGCATTTATCTGGTTAATTCCAGATGTTCCTACATTGATTGTACCTGCGTGAGTGGGGTGTGACCCTGCTGCAGTGTGGGACAACCAATGGGGGAACATTATGAGTGTGTGTGTTTCACCAGCCAATCACTGGGAGTTTCAAGGCCAGTGGTTCATGCTGGGGGAGTGCATATATACTCAGGGGACTTGCCATGTGCTCAGTCTAGTCTAGTCCGCCCCTGGGCTTGGCCTGGAGGTGGGATGCTCAATTGCGGAAAATGTTGCCTAAGCCTCAAGCCTCGAGGAGGCCTTACATGTGGGCCCTGGAGAGGTCTGGTACTGATTGAGGAGAAGAACCAGAGAAGCTGATGGTTACTGGAGGTGCCCGGTACTGGAATGGACCTCAGGAGCAAGTCTGGTGTCTCTCCTGCTGAGGATCTCATGCCCATCCCTGTTCAGCTGTTGCTTTTATACCCAGTGTCAGCATGTGCTCAGCCCTTTCTGCTCTTTAGGGTCCATGTTATGCCTATGGAAGTCAGGGGGGCGCTACACCTGTATGGAATGTGGTTTGCATTGTGCATTAAGGGTCATTACCACCAGCTGGCAGTTGGCAGTTGATCTTGTAGATAGAAGACATCCTTTGTTTTCCTGTGTGAATGAAGAATTAAAGGAAGATGTCAGATAGTGTTTATTTTTCTATTGTTTATGGATCATGTTGACATTTTATTGCATTTCCAAATATCAGCCCTGTCATGAATTCTGCTGTTGTAAAGCTGACATACAGTTTTCATTGATAGAGCATAGCGTAGACACTGATTTGGTTCTGTGGTAACTTTGGATGCTTTACATATGTGGCATTTAATGGCCAAGTCTCCATTTGTCCTGTTCTGTTGGTGAGCTTCATTGTGTTACCTCTGTTCCTCCTTTCTGATGCTAATTGTTCAATTTAAATATGCAGGCAATCCCTTTTATATCATTCATTTTGGCCTGACCCACATACCTTTTGGAGGCAAATTCTAAATTTTAGTTATTAATAAATAGTTTGAAGTGTGAAAGGTGGTGAGAATAATTCAAGAGCTTAGTTTACAAGCATATAACAAATTCAGTCACATACATTATATAGTTGTCTAAATCCTACTCAACACAAAGGTCGAGTAATACATAAAAACTGAATGATGCAGAAAAACTAGAAAAAGATCTATGAGAAAGCTGTCTGTGATGAGTGAAGTGAGAGAAGACAGACTTAAAAAAAAAGTAGAGAAAATGTGGAAGGTCGTGGCTCTTGTAAGTAGCAAAAAACAGTGTTTCCACAGTATGTTTAGGGTAGCGGTAGACATATTTGGTGAATGCAATACTTTACAGATTAGCATTTGAAGATAACAGGGGCAGTGATAAGAGTAGTTCTGCCTGCTTTGGAACTCTGCTAGTTGCCTCAACCGGCACACCTTTCTATAACATTATTTCATGTTTCAGCAATTACCTTAAAGCGATATCAAACCTTCTTCTTTTTTTTTTTTATAGTTGCTATCAGGAACCCAGTTGTTCTTTTTCTTTAAAAGTTTTAAATTCCTTGTTTTCTAGTGGGTCCCCGCATCGCTCTTCCCCCCGCCCCCATTGGCTAACGGAGGCACCCGTGCCCGCAGTGGACACACACGACCCTGTGGCAGGCCATGCCCCTTCTTTCTGACCAACACTTTGATTGATGGCAGAAAGAGCCTATGGCTACTCTGCCATCAGTATCCGGAACTATTTTTGTCTGTTTTGGGTTATCCTGTGCCCTACCCCTCTCTCCTGCAAAGTTAAATAAATCCTTTAAATGTTCTAATGTCACTGGCACCCAAATTTCTTTTACCCACAAAAAGTCAAGGATTCCACTCTGAGAGCTCAAATGTTGGTCCACTAAGCAGCATGGTCCTCCGCAACTGCCTAGAGCAGTGGTTCTCCGCTGGCCTAGAGGGAAGAGGTTGCTGAACTGCCATCACCTGGACCAACCCTCTTAGTTTACGTATTGAATTTTATTTTGATTTTTTACTGTATTTATACACTGCATACCTTCTAACTAGCCATAGCTCCACACAAGAAAATGTCCCCTCTCCAACTCTTGCTGCTTGATATGACAATATAAAAGTCCTGAAATGTTTACTTCTTGCAAGTATCTGTTCCTTAGTGGGGCCACTGGGCACCACTGGACAGAGTTTCTGCAAGTGCAGGTCTGTGCTTTGGGCAGAATCGGTGTGAGGCGCAGGCATTCCTTGGCTGGACAGAGAGCAGAAGGGAAAATTCTGATGGCATAAAAACTGGGGGAGATGTAGGATAGTTTTTTGCACACTAATGGGGAGATCCAATAATTTTGGAAAGAAGCTCTGTTTTGAAGACAGAGATGAAACTGTGAGCAAAACAATTAAGAAGTAAAATATATCCGCAGGGTCTGCAAAAAGAATATAAATAATTTGACAGCTATACCTTAAAATCATTTAACAATATATTCAATAAAAAATATAATACTTTCCTTCACAATGCTGCTATTGACATTGTTTTCTCAGAATAAGATATCCTCTCTGGAGAGCTGTGAATCTAAGTAATCTTCTCTGGTCTATTTATTCAGCAGTCTTTTTGCACAGAACAGCATTAATGGGATGTGGCTGTTTGTAATGAACTTTTAGAAGCTGTTAATGAGGCTCCAAGCAAACTTGATTGAACAGCCAGCAGTTTTCCCCCTCACTTTTGCATTATTACAAGTCTAAAATTAGAATCAGCAGGAACTGGCTGGTTGGAGGAGCAAAAGGTCTCTCTCTGTTGATTTTCATTTTTCTTCAAGGCACATTCCCCCTACAGGTTACAAGTCTTTGCAAGGTCCTACCTCATTAATGTCTAAAAAAGAAAAGACTGCACAGATTTCATATCTGCAGAAATTGTTAGAGAACCAGTCAGCCAATATACCTCACCTCTTGAGACTGTTGTAAATTATGCCTACGAAAATACTATCCATTGTTTTCAAAAATGTTATGTTGCTTTTTATATTTGCTCTCTTTCCTTTCAGTTTGTCTTTGTGGTGGCTGAAGTGGAACTTCTAAACGTACAGATAAAATACATACTGTATATGTGTACTGTTTGACCTGCCAAAGGATGGGTCATTTGGGCCAGCAATTCTTGCGATAGACACAACGCTGCTACACCAAGATCACTCTGAGACTTTCACGTTAACTGTTTCCAGGTTCAGCTTTGTTGTTTTCTAACTCAGCATTATGATCCCTGGAGAGATGTCGTGATTCTAAATCACCGTCCAATGAGGATACTGGAGGTGGAGAGGTGACAAAGGAAGCTAAGTTAGCGTTAACCCTCACTCCTGGCCTAACCTTAAAGTGTATGTCCTGCCAAAACGTTTTTTTAGCCTTGAATAGAGCAGGGGAAGATGAGGAAAACTGTAGGATTTTTACAACTTTTGGGGGCTCCATTGCACAGATTTCCATTCACTTTCTATCCTGGTAATAACAAATTTTACCAGACAGGTACTAACAATAAATCTTCAACAGCAACATAGACAGAAATAAAAAAATAAATTTCTTGTAGAGTAGGGAAAAGCTAGAACCACCAGTCAGATTTTCAAGCTGTATATGCTCCTGTTGCAGATTTTTCCTTGCTCTCACCTGGAGCTACACTTGGAATCACTTGGCCATCCATTGTTGGGATCACTACTAAAATCACCTAGTCTCTGCCAGGTTTTTGCCAATGAAAGTGACTGATTTGCTATGTATTAACTACTTACATTTTATAAGACCCTAAACCAGCGGTTCCTGGCCTTAGGTATGTGTAGCCCAAGGAGTACATGTCAGTATTTTAAGGGGTACTTGAAAAGAATGTAATCATGGTGACAAAAAAATCAGTGGCCGCAACGTACCTGTGAGTGTCGGAGTCGATTGGTCACTAAGAGACACTAGACAGCAGTAGCACAGACTTGGCGGACAGGATAAAGAGGAGTAGAGTGATATTGCATCATCCTCCTGCTCGGTGAGTTTTGCTCACCAACACAGTCACAGCATGCTACTAGGGCACACATTCTGCAGGTGCATGCCTCCCGCTATGTAAGTTATTAAAGCCCAACTCCAGACACAATAAACTTAATGCAGTTCAGTACGTTGTAGAGTCCCTTTGCTGTAAACCCCGCTGCCATAACTAGACCTGCCTCCTTCCCCCCTGCAAATCTTTATTATAGTTGCAGGTGAAAGTAAAGTTCCTGCTGAACTGCTGTGCCCACTCTGACTGTAGCATTGCAGGTTTCATAGACCTCAGCGCTGTAGTTGCATCTCCGTCCCCCTCTCCTTGTGATCAAGCACAAAGCATATGGCCCAAGGCTCCGTTTTGTGAGTGCCCAGGACTTCAATATAGAAATATCTAGTTGCTTTAAGGATATGTCCAGGTTGCACACACAATGCTTTTTTACAGGACTTTGCACTTGCTAAATTGTAGCCAATCATATTGCTCTTTTAGCACAAATATTATCTTTTGAAAAAGCTGTGCTGCTGACAGGACGGAAAAAAATGTACCAATCAATATACAGTATGTCAAAGAAACCGTTACTAGAACCAATTAGCAATAATTAATAATCAGGAGAATGAGAACTATCTGGTGTGTGAGCTCTGTTGCACTTCTAACTTTCACCTCATTAGTGTTTAACTGGTTTGATGCTTGTTGTCAATACACATCTCTTGAAATGTATTGTACTGACCTGCTCCAGGGCACGGTATTAATGTTTCAACCTTCTCACTTTTCTAGCTGGATGATTGTGTAAAAGAAAACTGGAAACTATGGAAAAAAAACTGATGGACAACTTTGGACCTGAAGTCTTGTTTTCTGCAATACATGCACATTTAGATGCAGGCTGAACAAGAAAAAACTTTAGATTCCTCCATCCATGCAAACTGCATGGATAGGGGAATCTCCTCTTTGAGGCTATTGTATGCTGACAGTTGGACACCAGAGCTGTCCAAATACCCAATCAGTGTATGCAGCTTCAAAGGAAGTGGTGCCAACAGGGCCACACATAGCTCGAAATGTGTGCAGTCAACCCTCTTCAAATAAGCTATGGCATAAAACCTGTAGGTAACCTGTAGCCCATCAGAGTAGGTTTGATAATAAATTTGGCAGTGCCTCCATCCAGGACAGGACATGTGTGAGTAGAGGGGATTCCCCAACCGGGAAATAAACCTTGCAATCAAAATGAACCAGTTTATATCATATTGGAAGTGAATGGCTACAGCAATGTACACTTATAATAACAATAACAGAACATTAAAAGAAAAAACATGTACATTACCCTAAACCATACCTGATAATCCTTATCATAAAGTGCAACAAAAATAAAACTGTATAAAACTCACTGCCATCTAAGTGCCAAACACCACCTCGTAAGAGGGGTGTATCATGACTCCATAACAATGTACCAACCACCAGCTGTCCATTAAGAAAACTGAGTGGGTACACCCATAAATTCTCTTCCTGGCTACTGAAGCTATTCAGCCCCAGTAGCTCCACCATCTCCACCTCAATATATTATGTCACTTTTCCTTCTCTGAGAGCCAGACATTGATCATAGAAGTGATGACACTGTCAAGGACCCTCCGGTCGAAGACATCTAGAAGTGGCTTCCGTCGGCTAATGAAGGGAAGGGGGGAGGAGTCCCGTTCAGGGAAGCTGCTCGTCGGGCTCCACTGTCTGCTCGTCACAGACGAGTGGATTTTTCGAGCCCTGTATATATATGTATATATATATATATATATACACATATAAGTGTATATAAAATGCATCAACAAACAACAAAGGAAAGGGTAGCCGCACTCCTAATAAAAATATCTGGCCTCATCTTTATGGTAAACAATTAGGCATTCCAGAACAGCATCAAGAGAGCTTCCTTACGCGTTTCACATAACCATGTGCTTAATCATAGACTCTAGAATCATAAACCCAAAAGGAATTAAGATGAAACAATTAGGTTAATTAGAAGTCCATAGTCGTTAAAACATAGACTAAGTAATGAGAATCAAAAACTAAGTGGTATCTAAAACAGACCTTGTAATTGGTGGTACTCTATTGCCATAAACATTTAACATTTTCACTTAACCCCTTTTCAAGAATTCAGTTCTCTCTACTAAACATTTATGGCAATAGAGTACCACCAATTACAAGGTCTGTTTTAGATACCACTCAGTTTTTGATTCTCATTACTTAGTCTATGTTTTAACGACTATGGACTTCTAATTAACCTAATTGTTTCATCTTAATTCCTTTTGGGTTTCTTCGTTATCCATTTAACCTATATAGATTTTCCCCCTCCCCTCCCCTTTATATACTTCTTCAATATACACTTTCTTTGTACCTGAACATTATCCAGCATGATGCATGTGTCACACAGTGCCATTTCGTGCAGCCACGTAAAGCTGAGATAGAATTTTTCGGCACACATCCCCGATCTCATTAAAACACTTTTTAATCCTCAGCAAAACACCTCATAAAGCCTTCAAAACTCTACAATTATTTTAGGCTATGTATAAAACTAGCATTCGTTTTTAAATTATTTGTTAAGATATGTATATAATATATCTGGGTTAAACATTTGTAGCCCTATTTGTATTTATATATTTATTGTTAGAAACTTTCTCCTTTGGATCATGTTATCACGCAAATTTGTTTTATATATAAATGATCGTAGTCTTCCAGATACAAACATAGCTATGAAGATAATTTACAATATGACTTCTGCTTAAGCGGGAAAACTTATTTCGAATCCCAGTGACCCCAGGTGTTTCTTAAAGGTAAGCCTGAGCTGAGTCGCGCTTTAAAAAGGGAGTCAATAGAACACTCCCTATTGGTTCTGACGAAGGAGGCGTGGCCTCAGAAACGTTAACCTCAGGGAGGAAGAGTAGCCGGTGGGCTAAGCTTTTCACGATTTTACCTATTCATGCCTGTAAAAAATTCCACTTTTGTGAGTATGTTTTTATTTGTTTAAATCTGTCTCATTAAAAGTTTTTTCCAGAGTTGAGGCTTTCCCAAAGCCTGTCTGAGAGCTTGCCCCATCTGCGGTTCACTTTGAGACCATTTCAGATATTCTCCGTGTTTGGATACAAGCCGCTGGCGCTTTGTTATATACTGTCTGATTCTTAGGGGGAGGGCACATAGAGCTGGAAGCAAGTCAGATGCATCTGTTAAGATGCTTACTCCCAGGAGCTCTCAATAAAATGGATAACATTTTGTTGTTTAACATTTAGATGAATTTGTGATGTATTTGTGTTTTTTTTTTTACAATGCCCTTTTAATACATGTGCTGCATTTAAGATGCACATGTGAAGAGTTTATAGTATATAAGGTGAAGATATTGGCTATACAAGCAACACAAACACACAACATAATGTTTGATTGTGCTTAGTCATTTTAGTAGGTCAGAAGGGAAAAAATTTACCGAATTTTTTCATATAATCCAGTGCTGTTGCTGTGAGTGTGGAAAGCGACATTTAACGCAATACTGTGCACATGATTCATTTTAATGTGTATCATTTTATACCTTTATATAATAGATTTGATAATGGTGCACCCTGCTGAAATAGAAAAACTGAACATAGGTGTTTAAACGTCAGATGGAAATCTCGGCTTCAGTGATTTACATCGATTTTGTGAGCTTTTGAAGCTATTTAAATATAAAAAAATTTCCAAAAGGCCTCAATATATCATTAGCACATGATAAAAGTACATTTTTCCAGTAAGACTATACAATTTTGTATCTGGAAACACACAGGATAATTATGTTCACTTTTCTCAGCATGTAAGTACTAACTAAATTAACTGCATGGGTAAATTACCACTTTTATATACAAATGTATAGATCTCGTTAATAGCTCTTGTATAAGTCAGAGGAAACTGCTTCAGATCCCTCTTGTTCATTAAATATTTTGCCATTCACCTCTGAATATCAGACAGGGCAAAAACCTAAATCTTTGCAAGAGATAAATGGAAGCAAGATATTTCAGAGACAGGGAAGAATAATATGCTAAGTATAAAGGATACTCATTTGGTTACTGTTGCCATGGCAATGTTCGCTGATGTTTTGTTATATTGCATGTTTTGTATTAATTGGGTCCCAAAGATCCTTAAGTACAAAGAAATGAAACTTGGTGGAGGAAAATAATGAATGCATATATCATCTAATTAACACAAAAATCCGCCTAACAATTATAGGATGTGGGCAAAGACATGCAGATACAAGAGGCCTCAGATGCACATTTGTCTGCATGCTAGGAGCTGAATACTTCGCATGCCATGCTTTGAGGAAGAGAAAGGTTTCTTTCACTTGCGTTGAGAATTTAATGAAAGAGCACCGCTGATTAACACGTCTATAGCATTAACAAGGCATTCGGCAGGCATTAAAAAAAAAACTCTTGCAAAACGCCCTGCAAGTAGGGTAGTGTTTTTAAAGAGGAAGTGATATAATAAAGGGAAGTGACCAGCTTTGAGATGTACTTCAGCTTTGGTGAAATTTGCAGGCATATTGTGGGTTTTCTGTGCTGTGTATTGCTGGTTGTACTGGTTCTGGCTGGTACTTGCAATGTCTGGCAATGGTATAGCTGGCACTGCCACTGGTATGGCTGGCACTGCTTTGGATGACACTGATAACAGCTGGCACTACAGGGTGGCATAGGTCAGGCTGTCACAGGTTGCATGTATCTAGCTAAAAGCTGTCCTCTTGCTTGCTGTGTGCAGACAGGAAGTGGCATCTGCACCTGCTGACCACTCACTCTCTGATTGCCAAACCTCCTATGCCTCTCCTACTTAGGGGGGTTGGCGGCGCGCGGGGGGGCGTATTGTGGAACGTGGCCTTGGGGCGGCAGGGGGAGTAAATCCGGCCCTGCCTACAACACCTGTGCAACGCTTCTTAAATGCCCGGAAAATGCTATAGGAGCATTGGCCGAGTGTTTAAGGGGGGTTACAATATACTTCAATGGAGGCATTTGTCCAGCGGCAATGCATCCAGAACGCAACATGCACTCTGTTTGTTGACACACAGCAACACAACGCTAAGGCCTATGTGTGAACTGCACTGGGCGGTTGCTAATGCATTATTCTACATGAGTGTTAATAGGCGACCGAGAGGCGTTAAAAACACTTCTCTAATCCCTGGTTTTAACAGACGTGTGAAAGAGGACATTATTACTTCCTACCTTGGCCTCAGTTGGTAGCACACAATGATTGTGTATTTATTTTATTATATGTGAATTGACACCACAGGATACCCCTTCCTCGCCCCATGATCCTTGGCATTGGAGGAGGGGTGGATAGTTGTGTTATCAATCTCAACTGAAATGTTAGGGGAAGGTGCACAGGTAGGAGAAAATATCAAGAGCTCAGTTTTTGAAACATTGCGTCCAGACTATATGTCAGTTAGTAGATTAGTGACACGAGAGGACACAGAGGGGGAGAGTTGTGGAGTGGAAAGATAAATTTGAGTATCATCGGCATAGAGATGGTATTGGAAGCCATGTGAGGTTATTACCCCACTACAGGTTACCCCTTCCTCGCCCTCATGACTCCTATAGGATACTTTTTCCTTGCCCCATGACACTAAAGGTCACCCCCTCCTCACCTCCATGACGCTACAAGATACCCCTTCCTCGCCCTATTACACCACAGGTCACCCCCTCCTCACCTCCATGACACTACAAGATACCCCTTCCTCGCCCCCATGACACCACAGGTTATCCCTTCCTCGCCCCCATGACACCACAGGATACCTTTTCCTCGTCCCATGACACCACAGATTACCCCTTCCTCGCCCCCATGACACCACAGGATCTTTTTTCCTTGCCCTATGACACCACTGGTCACCCCCTCCTCGCCCCCATGACACCACAGGTTATCCCTTCCTCGCCCCCATGATACCACAGGATACCTTTTCCTCGTCCCATGACACCACAGATTACCCCTTCCTCGCCCCCATGACACCACAGGATATTTTTTCCTTGCCCTATGACACCACTGGTCACCCCCTACTCACTTCCATGACACCACAAGATACCCCTTCCTCGCCTCCATGACACCACAGGTTATCCCTTCCTCGCCCCCATGACACCACAGGATAGCTTTTCCTCGTCCCATGACACCACAGGTTACCCCTTCCTTGCCCACATGACACTACAGGTTACCCCTTCCACACTTCCATCACACGACAGCATACCCCTTACTCGCCTCCATGACACCACAGGATACCCCTTCCCCACCCCATAACACGACAGGATATCCCTTCCCAGCCCCATGACACCACAGGATACCCCTTCCTCACCCGCCTGACACCACAGAATAACCCTTCCTTGCCTTCATGACACCACAGAATATCCCTCCCTCACCCCATGACACCACTGGATACCCTTTGCTTGCCCCATGACACCACGGGATACTTCTTCTTCCCCTTTCTACCCAGGATAATATCCAATACCCCAATTTGACGTAACACTTCTTCTGCACTCTTGGGTGACAGAACAGCCACCTCTCCCCATATACAGTCAATAGGACCTGTGCCACACACACACACACACACACACTGTACAGACAGACTGAGTTTGCTCACACAACAAGTAAGGCGTCTATTGCATGACTGAAAACCATGGTAGAAGTTTCCAGCCTTCACAGAGAGGCGATGTAGCTGCCGTATTTTTGATCACCCCCTGGTGGCGGGAGGTGTGAGTGCACATATCAGAGCAGGACTTGGCTGTTCCTAGCATCTCCTGTCTGAGTGCCCGAACGGTCAGTCTGCACCTGCCCACTGTTGGACTTGAGATGATTAGGGTGTGCCGGGTGCACATGCCTATGGGTGAAGTCCTAACGCCCTTGCTTTCCTGTTTATTTTCAGCTGCTATGCTGAAAAAAAAACATGTTCAGCTCAAGCTCACATTTAAACACAGCTACATGAGTCAAATGAGGGACTCAACACTGTGACAGAATGATACCTGACCCTGACCATTTCTTAGAGTGAAAACCTGTCTTTAGTGATAAATGTGTCTCACTTTGCAAATCTCTCACAGCTGGCTACCCATGGTTACAGACACATGGGTTACAAATGCACAGTAAAACTGTTGCATAGACTTTGCAAAACGAGAGGCAACCTTATTTGCATCTAATTGTGTCACTAATTTGCTTTATACACAGTATTTCCTTCATAGAATGTCAGTTAGAGAGAGAGAGAGAGGCTGAAGGTTAACTGCTTCTGCTATGCGATCTGTTCATAAAACTGATGTGTTCTGTGACATGAATGCCATGTATAAAAAATAAAGATTTTATATAAATAGTAACATAGTATACATCAGTAATCTCAAAACTTATCAACCTAAACAAAGTAAAATAGCGCTAACCCCAATCAATTAAAGTTAAGGAAGGTTATTTATTTACCATTATATTATTGATTTATTAGGTGTGGTTGCTTTTGCATCAAATGTGACAATGAAATGAATATTTTATAAGGGTTGCCTCACAATCTCCAATTTTTACAAGCAACAAGACAGATTTAGGCATTACATGTGTCAGAGGAGCTTGTTATCGCACACAAAGATTTTTAAACTCTGATCATCACCTTTTTAACAGAGAAAGGAAAGTGAGCCTGTCACATTCGAGTTCACCAATCTGCCATTTTGTTCATATCTTGGAAGTACGACAAGGCAATTGAACACCTCGTGGTTTTTATTATCTACTATAAATGTCAAGTATTGATTTTTATTTGATTCACTGTAAATGTCAGATATGTGGTTTAGATGTTTATGTATAACAATGAAGGGTTGTATTTTGTTTTAATTAAGATGGTTGTTTGCAGTGGGTATTTTAATTGTTATTACATTAAGATGTTTATTTTATTTTATTAACTCTAACACTGTGGTGGGTATTTTAAAACCCCAAAATAGCTATTTAATTGTGTTTAATGTGATGTTGTAATGGCTACTATTTATGTAATTATGGGTATATGATCGTTTTTAGATATTTATGATAGATTCATTATTTTATTTATGGTAACATTATGCTCAATATTTTATTGCATTTAATGCGTAATGATGGTTCACTGTTATTCAGACGAGTATTAAATTAAATTGTATTTCAACTTTATTTATTTTCATTAAGTTGTTTTATCTTTGATATTAATTGGTATGTTTATTATGTATAATAAAATGTTCAACTGGGCATTTTATTTTTTGCTACATTTAGACAGATAAATTATTTTATTAGGTCTGACATTCAGTTAGGAATTTTACTTTTAGCAGCTCTACAGTCTACTTCTATAATAAGTGTGATAAATAATATAGAATCCTTGTCCTAATCTGCAAAGCTTTCAGTCATATCCTATGAGGCTAAATTTTGTCCTGAGAATTGGAAAACAATTTTATTGGTTGTTTATTGGTTATTTGGTTGTGCCCTGTAAAATATTTTATAACCATTATATCGAAAGGATTACCATGCATGGCGCATTATTCATTCCATAAAAGAGAACAAAGCTACACGAAACTAAATAAAACACAGTTTCATTTTTTATGCTATCCACAGAATTTTTGAATTTCATGATTATGAAGATAATTCCATGTCTATTTGTAAGGACATTATTGTTAATTATTGAAAGTTATTAGTAGACATGCACTGAAATAGAATTTTCAGACCAAAACCGAAAATAAGAAATTTGTCAGACTAAAACTGATTTTTTTTTCTAATCTTAAAATAATTGTTTCATATTTTTTTTTTACATTACTGTTAGGGACACAGTTGTCCTAAATCTCTTTTTCTGCAGCCCCTGTTATGAATGAACAGGAAGCCTCTATACTGAGTGCTCCTGTTCATTCATAACCAGTGGCTATTGTATCAGTTACTATGTCCACAATCATGAATGAACAGGAAGTGATGTAGAGCACTTCCTTTTCAATCATAATTGGGGACACAGTAAGCATACTATGTCCCAAGTTATTTACAAACACTCAGCGATCAGCTGATCGCTGAGTGTTTGTATACCGCTCTCCATCCTGACTCGACTGTCACAGGAGGCCAAGCGGGGTGGTGCGGGAGGAGAGTTCAGCCTCCTGTGACACCGCTGACAGCGCTCTCCTCCCCGCCCCACTCGGCCTCTTGAAAGTTCTTCTCCTCCCTGCTGGGTGCTGCTCTGTGTCAGAGGGGACACAGAGCAGTGCCCAGTGGGGAGGATAGAAACTAGAGATGCACCATATTTTTGGCAAAAAAATTGTTCTTTTAGCATTTTACCCAAAGTAACATTTTTGGCGGAAATGTTCCGGCGGCCAAAATTTCGGTACATCCCTAGTTATTAGGGTATGTATACGTGAGCTTTTGTTTGTCTCAATTAAAGGATTTTAAAAAAGGAGCTTTGTGCTGCTTAGAAGTAGTTTAAATGCAGTGTCAGAAGGAGGTCAGGTGCACTATTGAAGGAACTTAGAAGGAACTCTGGAAGATGGAAGCGTCTCAAATGAGTCTAGAATGGAAGCAGAATGAATGCATCTGAAAGCATGCTGCAATTGCACATTTTCACAAGCCCTTGTTTCCATAAGGAACTCTTCTGTATATAGTCATGACAAGAAATATTATGACTACCTATTTAAAAAAGTTGTGATATTGCCCACAACTGTGCCAAAACTGTATGTCTCACTCAACAAACTTCCGCCCTAGATCTGTTTAGCCTTCAGAGATACTTATGTAGAATTTTCCTGTTAGCCTCTCTGTATTTCATAGGTAAAGTAGTGTCAAGCAGAGATGCTGCCAGCTCACCAGAGAAAATGGGAAGCCAAACAATACAATAAACTTTGGGTAGACACACTTCATCCCTGAAGTGACACACAGGAAGTGAAAGGATATGCACTACACTTACCTCCATGCCCCAGATCCAGAGATTGTTGTCCTTTCAGTTGTTAAGTTAGCACCCTTCAGCTCCCTGAATTCTGCTCTATAGTCATGCAGAGATAGTTAAAATAAATTTGAAGATAAAGGTTCCACTATCTTTGTACAGGCCCAGAATAGGCTTTATTTGTGTTCAGTGTGATGTGACGAGGTGTTTCAAATCCCCCTTCATTAGGGCTTCAATTATAGAGGATTAAAGTCTGGACTGGGCTGAAGGATCAGTGAAACAAATATTCTGTCAGTCGATTTGGGCACTGTACCACCAGCTGATGTCTTGACTCCAACGTCCTCACTGTGGATCTGTCTCTGTGGCTCAACACTGTTTTTATTACATAAAATCTCTCAGAGAACTATAGGTAGGAAACAGCACAGCAGAGTAACTCACTTTGAGCCTTTGCTTTGATGACCCATTCTAGTTCTGTAGCCAACCAGCTTGTTTTAGCATAACTGAAAAGTAAGCATGTCAATGGTGTGAAATGAGGGCTAAACCACCACCTTCTGGCTAGAACGGGACAGATGACTGCATGATATGAATATGCAATAGTTCGTAATTACCTTATAAAATTAGAAAAACATATTTTTTACATTTTTATTTTTTACTCTTGATCATAATAAACAAAAACATGTAAACAAGGCTATTATTCCTTCTTACATACATTCTTCCAAACTACCCCATAGTGTATATCCCTCTAAAACACCCAATAGAGTTTGCATGTTCTCTTTGTGCTTGTGTGGGTTTCCTTCCACTCTCCAAAGACATGCTGGAAGGTTAATTGGTTGCTCTGTAAATTAGCTCTTAATGCATGCACGTAAGATAGGGACCGTACATTGTAAACTCCTTGAGGACAAGGTATGTAAAGCGCTGTGTAAATTGTCGGCGCTATATAAATACCTGTAATAAATATGCATAACTGTAACAAAAGAATGTATATTTATGGGCAGATTGCATAAAAGGCAGTGAGCCAGGTACTAAACTTGTGTACAATGCATGATAAGAGCCCTAACTTGCTATTTCCAATGGAGGGTCCCATGGACTGTGCTCTCTTAAGAACTATAGGATAGACTCAGCAAGCATACTGTATATTTTACGTTGTTATTGCAGGTTTTACACACAGAAGCTCAGTCCTAGTTGAGACACCTGTTCTTATTTCACTCAAGCTGGATGTACACCATTTGATCTGGCCATCAGTCAGATGATCAAAAGTTAAAGATTCACCCCAACTTAGACAATGCCAGTTCATTCAAAGTCAAATCATCACATGCCTTCTTCAAACAACCGTTTTTGCCATCCTGACATTTCTTAAAAATTAAACTGTTGCCAACTGGATAATGACTGGTAATGTCATTCATTTTGTACCTTACAAAGGGTAATTATCACCAGAACACAGTGTTTATAAGCTCTGCAACAGTATTCAAAGTTTTTTTTAATTTGACATCTATTGATATAAAGAATGAGACCATGCAGTGCCCCATTGCCTTTTTAGTGTTTTTAAATACTTTCTAAGTGATGGTTGTACTAATAGAGATTAAAGCAAAATAATGTGTTATGATGAGTTATAATTTACTTTCCATCTTTCTCTGAGCTTGTTTGTTTCACTACACATAGGTCAGTACTATAAACATTTTAGTTCTTGCAAAATATGTGTTTCGGTATCATTTGAATATGTGAGATTGTTACAGAAAAAAAATAACTTTATATGATAAATAATGTGTGATCTCCACCTACAGGTGAAATGGTGAACTGCATTACAGAAATCAGGGAACATCCACTGAAAATTTCTGCGCCCCCAAAATCTCTTGTCATTTCATTTTATGGAAAGTCCTTTTGCAGTCACTCCTCCTGTACCTGCCTCTTTAACCCAATCACCTCTGAGGCTACACGTAGACATACGATAGCAGTCTGAAGAAAGTGGCAGTTTCAAGTTGATCATTTATCTAAAAAATATTGTTCATAAACAGCAATATAAATATTTTTTTATGAATGGATGGTCTATTCCCATGTCTGTGTTTTCATTTTATAATATAAATGATCCTTGTGCATTGTATATCATATACTCTCAGTCTGAATTGCTCAAGTTTCTTACGTGAACTTGTATTTTTCCTCTACAGGCAAAAGTAACAGGTTCACTTTACTGTATGAGCTTTACCCTCCACTCCTTCCCTTGTCACCCCATTGCACTGCCAGCGCTCAGGGATATACCTGGCTGGTACATGGATAATCAAATCCAGGAGCATATGACACTCCCCTGCTGCCTCCCCACGATGTAGACTGTAGTGCATGAGCAGTCCATTGTCAGACTAAAGTATTGTGGTCTGACAATGTGTCATATGATGTAGTGGTGAGAGAAGTTTATGCAGCCTTTTTGTAGGTTTTGATTTTGTTCAGCAAGTCATTACAAATCTTGGAATTGTGGGAGAACCTGTGGTAGATCAGGGCTGCAGGGTAGTAAGTGTTGCGTATGTATGTGGGCCATCCATGCTCCATTCATTAAATTAAATCTATAACTATTCCTTGTGTTTATTTGGCATGGATGCTGGAAAAACGGAATCATATGATAGTCTCGTACGATCGCGGGATCACCCGCGATTATCGTACGATAATCGTCAGGTGTATGGGTACCTTAAGACTGGAGCACACAAAATCTGGAGCAGCTGTGCATGGCAACCAATCAGCTTCTAGCTTTCATTTATAAAGTTTAGGGCCCTTTCACACAGACGGCATCCATTCCGATCAGCAGGGAATCCATGCACAGATGCCCTGCTGATTGAAGCTGCATGAAACAGATGTCATGTTTGAAAACTGAACAAATGGACCTATGTTAGGTCTATGGGAAGTCTGATGGTTCCGTTTACATCCAATCTGTCACAATCAGGTCTGCCAAAGGCCTGGTTCACACCTGGGCATTTTACAGCGCGTCTCTACGCGCTGTAAAACGCTCAGCATGTGAAAACCAATAATTGCCTATGGGCATGGTTCCCACCTGGGCGTATTTCAGCGCATAGGAACGTGCTGAAAAACGCCCTACGCCCAAAGAAGTACAGGAGCTTCTTTGGGGCGTTTTTCCCCGTGATCGCTGAGTGTTTGTATACCGCTCTCCATCCTGACTCGACTGTCACAGGAGGCCAAGCGGGGTGGTGCGGGAGGAGAGTTCAGCCTCCTGTGACACCGCTGACAGCGCTCTCCTCCCCGCCCCACTCGGCCTCTTGAAAGTTCTTCTCCTCCCTGCTGGGTGCTGCTCTGTGTCAGAGGGGACACAGAGCAGTGCCCAGTGGGGAGGATAGAAACTAGAGATGCACCATATTTTTGGCAAAAAAATTGTTCTTTTAGCATTTTACCCAAAGTAACATTTTTGGCGGAAATGTTCCGGCGGCCAAAATTTCGGTACATCCCTAGTTATTAGGGTATGTATACGTGAGCTTTTGTTTGTCTCAATTAAAGGATTTTAAAAAAGGAGCTTTGTGCTGCTTAGAAGTAGTTTAAATGCAGTGTCAGAAGGAGGTCAGGTGCACTATTGAAGGAACTTAGAAGGAACTCTGGAAGATGGAAGCGTCTCAAATGAGTCTAGAATGGAAGCAGAATGAATGCATCTGAAAGCATGCTGCAATTGCACATTTTCACAAGCCCTTGTTTCCATAAGGAACTCTTCTGTATATAGTCATGACAAGAAATATTATGACTACCTATTTAAAAAAGTTGTGATATTGCCCACAACTGTGCCAAAACTGTATGTCTCACTCAACAAACTTCCGCCCTAGATCTGTTTAGCCTTCAGAGATACTTATGTAGAATTTTCCTGTTAGCCTCTCTGTATTTCATAGGTAAAGTAGTGTCAAGCAGAGATGCTGCCAGCTCACCAGAGAAAATGGGAAGCCAAACAATACAATAAACTTTGGGTAGACACACTTCATCCCTGAAGTGACACACAGGAAGTGAAAGGATATGCACTACACTTACCTCCATGCCCCAGATCCAGAGATTGTTGTCCTTTCAGTTGTTAAGTTAGCACCCTTCAGCTCCCTGAATTCTGCTCTATAGTCATGCAGAGATAGTTAAAATAAATTTGAAGATAAAGGTTCCACTATCTTTGTACAGGCCCAGAATAGGCTTTATTTGTGTTCAGTGTGATGTGACGAGGTGTTTCAAATCCCCCTTCATTAGGGCTTCAATTATAGAGGATTAAAGTCTGGACTGGGCTGAAGGATCAGTGAAACAAATATTCTGTCAGTCGATTTGGGCACTGTACCACCAGCTGATGTCTTGACTCCAACGTCCTCACTGTGGATCTGTCTCTGTGGCTCAACACTGTTTTTATTACATAAAATCTCTCAGAGAACTATAGGTAGGAAACAGCACAGCAGAGTAACTCACTTTGAGCCTTTGCTTTGATGACCCATTCTAGTTCTGTAGCCAACCAGCTTGTTTTAGCATAACTGAAAAGTAAGCATGTCAATGGTGTGAAATGAGGGCTAAACCACCACCTTCTGGCTAGAACGGGACAGATGACTGCATGATATGAATATGCAATAGTTCGTAATTACCTTATAAAATTAGAAAAACATATTTTTTACATTTTTATTTTTTACTCTTGATCATAATAAACAAAAACATGTAAACAAGGCTATTATTCCTTCTTACATACATTCTTCCAAACTACCCCATAGTGTATATCCCTCTAAAACACCCAATAGAGTTTGCATGTTCTCTTTGTGCTTGTGTGGGTTTCCTTCCACTCTCCAAAGACATGCTGGAAGGTTAATTGGTTGCTCTGTAAATTAGCTCTTAATGCATGCACGTAAGATAGGGACCGTACATTGTAAACTCCTTGAGGACAAGGTATGTAAAGCGCTGTGTAAATTGTCGGCGCTATATAAATACCTGTAATAAATATGCATAACTGTAACAAAAGAATGTATATTTATGGGCAGATTGCATAAAAGGCAGTGAGCCAGGTACTAAACTTGTGTACAATGCATGATAAGAGCCCTAACTTGCTATTTCCAATGGAGGGTCCCATGGACTGTGCTCTCTTAAGAACTATAGGATAGACTCAGCAAGCATACTGTATATTTTACGTTGTTATTGCAGGTTTTACACACAGAAGCTCAGTCCTAGTTGAGACACCTGTTCTTATTTCACTCAAGCTGGATGTACACCATTTGATCTGGCCATCAGTCAGATGATCAAAAGTTAAAGATTCACCCCAACTTAGACAATGCCAGTTCATTCAAAGTCAAATCATCACATGCCTTCTTCAAACAACCGTTTTTGCCATCCTGACATTTCTTAAAAATTAAACTGTTGCCAACTGGATAATGACTGGTAATGTCATTCATTTTGTACCTTACAAAGGGTAATTATCACCAGAACACAGTGTTTATAAGCTCTGCAACAGTATTCAAAGTTTTTTTTAATTTGACATCTATTGATATAAAGAATGAGACCATGCAGTGCCCCATTGCCTTTTTAGTGTTTTTAAATACTTTCTAAGTGATGGTTGTACTAATAGAGATTAAAGCAAAATAATGTGTTATGATGAGTTATAATTTACTTTCCATCTTTCTCTGAGCTTGTTTGTTTCACTACACATAGGTCAGTACTATAAACATTTTAGTTCTTGCAAAATATGTGTTTCGGTATCATTTGAATATGTGAGATTGTTACAGAAAAAAAATAACTTTATATGATAAATAATGTGTGATCTCCACCTACAGGTGAAATGGTGAACTGCATTACAGAAATCAGGGAACATCCACTGAAAATTTCTGCGCCCCCAAAATCTCTTGTCATTTCATTTTATGGAAAGTCCTTTTGCAGTCACTCCTCCTGTACCTGCCTCTTTAACCCAATCACCTCTGAGGCTACACGTAGACATACGATAGCAGTCTGAAGAAAGTGGCAGTTTCAAGTTGATCATTTATCTAAAAAATATTGTTCATAAACAGCAATATAAATATTTTTTTATGAATGGATGGTCTATTCCCATGTCTGTGTTTTCATTTTATAATATAAATGATCCTTGTGCATTGTATATCATATACTCTCAGTCTGAATTGCTCAAGTTTCTTACGTGAACTTGTATTTTTCCTCTACAGGCAAAAGTAACAGGTTCACTTTACTGTATGAGCTTTACCCTCCACTCCTTCCCTTGTCACCCCATTGCACTGCCAGCGCTCAGGGATATACCTGGCTGGTACATGGATAATCAAATCCAGGAGCATATGACACTCCCCTGCTGCCTCCCCACGATGTAGACTGTAGTGCATGAGCAGTCCATTGTCAGACTAAAGTATTGTGGTCTGACAATGTGTCATATGATGTAGTGGTGAGAGAAGTTTATGCAGCCTTTTTGTAGGTTTTGATTTTGTTCAGCAAGTCATTACAAATCTTGGAATTGTGGGAGAACCTGTGGTAGATCAGGGCTGCAGGGTAGTAAGTGTTGCGTATGTATGTGGGCCATCCATGCTCCATTCATTAAATTAAATCTATAACTATTCCTTGTGTTTATTTGGCATGGATGCTGGAAAAACGGAATCATATGATAGTCTCGTACGATCGCGGGATCACCCGCGATTATCGTACGATAATCGTCAGGTGTATGGGTACCTTAAGACTGGAGCACACAAAATCTGGAGCAGCTGTGCATGGCAACCAATCAGCTTCTAGCTTTCATTTATAAAGTTTAGGGCCCTTTCACACAGACGGCATCCATTCCGATCAGCAGGGAATCCATGCACAGATGCCCTGCTGATTGAAGCTGCATGAAACAGATGTCATGTTTGAAAACTGAACAAATGGACCTATGTTAGGTCTATGGGAAGTCTGATGGTTCCGTTTACATCCAATCTGTCACAATCAGGTCTGCCAAAGGCCTGGTTCACACCTGGGCATTTTACAGCGCGTCTCTACGCGCTGTAAAACGCTCAGCATGTGAAAACCAATAATTGCCTATGGGCATGGTTCCCACCTGGGCGTATTTCAGCGCATAGGAACGTGCTGAAAAACGCCCTACGCCCAAAGAAGTACAGGAGCTTCTTTGGGGCGTTTTTCCCCGCGTTTCCATTGGTATTCCCGAGTGTGGATCGGGGTTAACAAAGCGGTAACCGCGAGCCACTCTTGGGAATACAGCGTACAGGTCTTACCTTGTCCACGATCCCCGCTGTGTCCTGTGCTTTTTAATCTGTGCATACTTATTTTCTTTTTCTCCCCATTTGTTTCATGGTGGCCATTTTCACTAAGGGCAGATAAATCCATCTCCCTTTACTGCCTGTAAATCTGGCATGTTTCACTAAGGTCTTGCAAAATTTTGCAGATTACAGATGAGATATCCCAGGAATGCACTGTGATGCAGCCTTCCCAGCATGCATCTGTGAGACCAGGACTACATCACTAGTGCCTCACTCAACTAGGAAAAGGAAAATATTAATTGTAAATGAAAGAAACAAATGTTTGTTTAGTTAATGTATGTTACATGATTTTATATCAGCATGCGGAGCTGCATGCTGAGGTAATTTTTAGGAAAAATGGGATAAAATCCACTTTGGGAAAGCTTTTTCAACCATCATATCAGCATGCATAGACTTGCTCCATCCAATCACAAAACAACAGCAGTAGGATGAGTGCAGCTTTATGTTCTGCAGTTATGATTCCAGACATCATGTTTTATGCAGGAGCATTCACAGACAATATTCAACCTTTAAACCACTACAAAGCGAGGTAAGATTGTTGTGGGCTAGGCCATTATCCAAGGGATTACAATGTATGCCTTGTAATAAGTAATAATAATCTGAACTCAGGCTATGTGACAACAGTGCCTGATAGCCTGGGTTCAGAGGAAGTGGGTTGAATTTGCTGGCTCTCATTCAACCTGGAAGACTGAGGACATCTAGTGGCAGAAAGGATCACTGTGGGAGACAGCTCTCGAATACAGCAAATCTCTTTTGTTTATATATATTAGGGATGCACCGATACCGGTATTTTGGTACCGAGTACGAGTACCGATAATTTTTTTTTGGCACTCGCCGATACCAATTACGTGAGTACTTGCCCAAATACTCGGAATCGGCACCGATATCGATACTAGTATCGGTATCGGTGCATCCTTAATATATATATACATATATATTAATTTTTTTGTCTGGCTGTGCGTAAAAAACAATGCTGATTACCAAAGTATACTAAAAACTGCAGTTTTCACTGGTAGGCAGACCAGTGAAAGATTATTTCTGTTTGTCAGCAACGAGTTAGTGTCGTGATGTTTATACATTGCTTTATTAAGTCCAATTATGGTATTGAAGCTATAGAAAGCCTCGTCTTAAAAAATTCTAAATAATTTTTTTTTGTTTAAAGATGGCATTTCACTGTTCGGTAAGCTTTTTGTTTTTCTTAGTAGTAACTAGTCACATTAACTAGATAAATAAAAACCTTTTCTTACACAAAGTCACACAACAAATTTCTATGAACAGTCTCCATTTTATTTAACTGACCCATTTGCTTACTAGAGGCATGTAAGTAAAACGCTGGGAAAAAAAATTGTTTGTAGTGGTCTTCCTGCATTCTGTAATAGCACAGATATCCTTTGACAGCAATGGAACGCTTTTTTCAAAGAGAAAAAAAGTGAAAATAGCACCAAAACTTCAATAATTTCATTCTTGTTTCTTTTTAACAAAAGGATACAACAAACACTGGGAATGTATGATTGTAGCAGAGTTACAGCAAAACAGCAGCCATGTTAATTTGGCTTTAATTAGCAGCTTGGTTTTACACTGCGACTGTGCAATCATAATGAAACAAGCCCCATTGTGCTTACACCACATGAAATAGAAAAACACCACACGTTCAGTTCAAGATTGCACAGGAACTGGGGCAATCACGGTTACATTAGTACTAGGGAGAAGTCAGGGTATAGGAGTATTTGGGCTTGAGGCGGGGATCAGATCATTCTATTCATCTTGTTTTCGTTTTGGCTTCTTTGGATTCCGAGATCGGCTTTTTGCTTTGCAGAGTGGGCAGATGGGTGCATTGCGGTGTATCTGCTGGTGGCAAGATAAGCAGGCCTGAAAAAGAAAAGTAGCACTTTAAAACAGGAAACTCAAATGTAAAAGGACAGCAGGAAAACAAAAGGACAACTGAATGAAGAAAATAAATAACCAGACTAAGGTAGAGAAAAGGAAGAAATAATTAATATACAGAATATTTGCGAGCCCCCTCCGTAGAGGTCATATGACCTCCTCTTCTCCAGTATCTGCTCCAAGGTAGAAGAGACTATGTGAGAATCCATAACCACTTTCTGACCATATGCATATACTGTATGTAGTAACAGGGCAGTGTGCTTTATCCCTGGGCTGCACAATATGCATGGGCAGGGCCCTCCTTACCATCTTGTCTTGAATTGTATTGTGATTGTAATGTCTTCCTTATATTGTAAAGCGCTGCACAAACTGTTGACGATATATAAATCCTGTATAATAATAATAATAATAATAATAATATGTCTACATCCTACACCATTTTCCCCCAAATCGCACAGTCACTATTAACAAGGAGCAAGGGACGGGCACATATTCACTATGACAGCCAATCACAGTGATCATATGATTGGGAAGCCCACCTCTCAGCATTAAGAACTCAAGAACTCTTTAAGGGGCCATAGGGAACTGACACAAAGGGGTTAATACCGGAAGGTATTTAGAAATATTTAGTTTTGGAAGAACATTACTGGATTATAGCACACCTTCATTACAGGAATATTTCCTTTGTATCACTGTCAGAGGAATACATTCTATATTCCCTGGCCTTTTTTTTATGAAAGGTCCCCTAAGTAGAGCTGCAACAGTTAATCGATTTAGTCGATTAAAATCGACGATTGAAAACGCTGCCAACGTTTTCGATCGTCGATTCGTCGGCTATCGATTGATTTCCCTGTTCGGGGCTCCAAACGCGGCCTGAAGCACACGTCACACGCTGTTTCCGTCTCGCTGCGCCCGCCGGACATAAGCCACGCCCACCGCACGCTGCTCCCGCCGTGCCGACAGGACGCATAAGCCACGCCCCCCCGCACGCTTCTCAATAGAAACTAGTAGTCCATCACTGGAGCCCTTTTTTTTTTTTTATCCGATTAGTCGATTAATCGAACCTAATAATCGGCTAACTAATCGATTATGAAAATAATCGTTAGCTGCAGCCCTACCCCTAAGCATAGGTAAAATGAAAAAATATTAAATTCAACACATAGCTGTTCCCCACAGTTATTCCTTTTCACCACAAAAAGTCCTCAGGCTTCCATGAGTTTGCTGAATCCTAGCACCATTCAACCCAGAAGGCTGAGTGCAGGTTGTCATGGACCCACCCACTGAAGAGACATCACCAGAACACCCTGCACTTACAGTGTAATGCTGCAGAGAGCGGTGATTACATCTTCCTGTCAGCACCACTCTCTACAACATTGGAGACCACCCACCACTACTAAGTTAACATCTGAAGAGGAAAAGGAACCCACCAGTCACATGACTAGTCTGCAATCAAAGGTAAAATTAAGTAAAAGGAGCTAAAAGCAGGAGGAAGCAAGTGTTACCTTCATAGGAGGTGGTTGTTGCCGGAAGGTGGCTGTCTGTCGGGTGTCCTGCTTTCTGGATACTTGTAGCTGTTGTGCTGCTGCAGCGGCTGCTGCGAGGGACTCTGGTATAGGTGGTTCCTGAGGCTCTGTTTGCCATTCAGCTTTCTGTTTTTCAAAATAGCTACAGAAAGACAAAAGAGCAGTTTAAAAATAATGTACTGAAGAAAATATAAAACATCAAAACCAGTGCATTAGTCCTTATTATAGATGTTTTGGGGTGGCATTTTTTAAAGGATGAGGTTTTGAAATAGTTTGTAGACTGTACATAAGGTATCATATCTTGAAAAAAAAGTAGTGTGCAGTAAGTGACATTTAACCACAAATTAGTTTTCATATACTTGACTACTCTAGGCTGCTGAAGAATAAAACATTTAATTGCACAGGGACACTGCAAAGCTCTGCACCATGGTATTTCATTTCCCCAGTAGTCCAGAAACGGATACTATCTCTTTAAGTAGTTTAAATGTCCTCTCTGTATGTATGTTAGGTGTTCCAGTTCAATTCCACAAACCAAAAAAATGCTATTTAAATGGCATCTGATTAAATTGCCTCTATAGTGTAGGTGTGCGTGTGTGTTGGATTTATATAGAGGCAGGGACAGATGTGTATGGTTCTGTATACTCTGTAAAGTGCTGCATAGTATGTTGGTGGGTTATAAAGGAAGTAAATAAATCTATAATCAATAATACATTCATTCTTCTTCAATTTGATCTGCTGTTCTTAAAGGGAATCAGTCATAAAAAAAGCTTGGTGCAAGTATAAATGCAGACACCCAGATGTACCTGCATGTACCTGCTTCAACCTTTAATACACAGATTTTCCTTCATAAAACTAATAGGTAGTTAAAGCCATGCCCTTTAGCCAGAATACAGCCAACAGATGGTGAATGCAATGAAAGGGCTTGGGATAGGAAAAGGTGTAATTGTTTTTGCATAAGCCTCCCCTATGCTACACTCCAGACCCAGGGGTGTACACATTATAGCCTGTATGCTTAAAAGGAAATTGTGGCAGATCCTGGAGCAGAAGCAGTGCCATGGGATGCAGTAGTAATATAACCTTTAGCTGATGTAGAATTTTTATATCTTCTGACAAAAAAAACTTGCTTCTTTAAATATTTATTTTATTACAAGATTGGTGTTTTATAACTGACAGAAACACATTTAAAGTATCTCAGTAGAATCGTATCACTTAAGATGTGCTCTATGTGTGAAAAGGACATGTTACAGCCAAGTATATACTGTATGTCATGAAAGGATACATGGCCATACTCTGCCCAACTTACTCCAAGGACAGCTTTTCCTCCTCCTCACACAGGTCTGGCAGTCTCTGTAGACCTAGAGTCATTCTTATTGCATCTACATGCTCCTTCAGTGGTTTGTACTCCTCATGTAGGCGACGCGTAGACTCCAATAGTTTGTTCAGGTCATTTTCTGACTGTTTGATTGTGTTTTCCATCTACGGAAGAGAAAATAACACCAATTAATAGCAAGTCAAATATGCAAGCATATATTTAACCAATAACCAACCCCACACGAGGTATCCTGATGAAAAGTGGAAACACACTAAAAATAACCAATGCCTCTCTATAAAATGTTTTTGGTATTATATGGCTGGTCTTTGGTTTGTCAGTGCTTCCCCAGCAATATGTTACCCTTAAAGTGGACCTATCAGGAAAAAAAAATCATACTTCACAATAATCAGTAGAGCCCTTGATAGCATTATCGGCCCACACTTTTTTACTCAAAATAAACAAAACAAAGTAGTCTTTCCTCCTATGAATAATAAAACAAAACATATTTATGTCACCTAAAGCCTAGGCAATTAATGATATGGTCTCTGGTTACCATGAGCATCACAGCTGCTTATGTAACTACAAAATGCAATAGATTCTATTGTTTTTAGTGGTACAGACAATATCTCATAGACTGGAAGTGAGAACAGAATCTGCAAGGCGCAACTATTGTGTAACACTACTAAGAAGCAAAGTCCTGTACTTAAAGTACAAATATAATACAGAAGCAAGATTTCCCGTAAACCTAAGCACACACTGATATGATTATTTACTTTAAAGAGAACTAGTTTGGAGTGGACATTTGTAAGGATTTAAATCTCCACTTGTTATATTAATGCAGCCTTACCAGTTAGGAAAATATGTATGTGCCATGAGGATGTTCCCCATACCCAGGAGTACAGAGTGCTTGCCTTCTCTCCTGCAGCCAAAAGGAGCGGCTAAGGAGTAAAGAGCGATGACAATGTGTGCTGCCCATACCTCAACCAGTCCCCAGTTGAGTGATGTGCCCTCTGCTTCTCTTAAGAGCGGGTGCTGCATTCTGCTGCAATTTGGAGCAAAGAGGAAGAGGCATAGGACAGAGACTGTAAGTCCTGAGTCGCACCAGGAATCTGCTCAACCCACCTTTCCTCGGGGTCGCACCAGCCTCCCAGCTCCCTACTTTATCTCATTGACACCAACACAGTGGCATTTAAGCAATTGGCCACATCCATTTTGACTATGCTACATGCCTCACTATTACCCCTGCCCCCTGGCCCACCCCCATTAAGGGGGTGGGCCAGAAGTACAAAGTACTCCAGGAGTATAAAGTACAATTTATACAAATGGACTTCCCAGGGGTATGCAAGTAAGTAAAAAGGTTAGAAACCACTGAACTTGAAACTAAAAAGGTTAAATTATGTTAAGCTCATGGAAATGATAGTGTGTTCTCTAGGTGTCACATAAATATAGTCCACACTGTATAGAGACCTTGGGTATACTGTACCAGTTTTTTAACAGAAGGGCAATTTTCCATTAAGGAGATATTTAAAGTCTGCATACAAATTTAAACTAGATACTCATTGGCTCGCAGCTCTGGTCGTATGAAGATTTTCCGACCAGCTCCTTTGATCAAAATTTGCACAGTGTATGGGCACCGTTAGTCTGCCAGAGCCCAGGGGAGAAGAGGCTGTGGGGACTGGTCTAGCAGCTAGGAGGGACAGAGGATCAGGTGTGTATATCTTTTTTTTAGACCCTAGACCAAAATGAGCACTGAACCCTTGCAATGTGGGGGTAGTCCAATTGCTTCTTCTTTAACCTGATGCATGACATCCTTATGAGATATATCAAACCCCACCTTGAGCCTCTTGTTAGTTAAAAAATAATAGTGCCAATCCCTCCAGTGTTCAGGTTTACATATGATTCCTGTGCACAGTTTTATTTTTTTCAATAAGCCTGTCCCCTGGTGTTAGCAATAACCCTACAGAAAAAAAGATATTCATTTATGAAGTGTTTTATGAGCACTTTTATTACGTATCCCCTTGCACAGCATCCCTGGAGAAATGGCAGTTCATATTAAAAAGGAGTTATAGTTTTTTTTTTTAACTGGGTGCATAGATTAGAAGAGACTAGGAAGCATTTTAGAAAAAGACTATCGGGTCTATTCACTAAGCTGCCGAGGGCAGCCGATGTCAGAAGCAGGCTGCCGGCCGGCCAATGGACGGCCGCTCGTCCAGCTTCGGCTTTCAGCGCGGCCCAGCCGAGCCGATGCATATGCGTTCAGCTCGACTGAGCCGCTCGGCCACGTTCGGGAGCTGTACGGCCTATAGGATCGGCCGAAGCTACGGCTAGATCCTTCGGCAGCTTCGTGAATAGACCCCTATGTATGAAAAGGGTTTCATGCTTTGAAATGAGCACAATGGTTAATCAGAAAAAACAAGGGTACAAATAAGGGTTTGATGTGTCCGTTTGACAGACTATTTAGAACAGGCACATGTACAAAAAATCTAGGTCTTAACTAAACCTCCTTCTACTTCAGTTATGATTTGCACAACTTTGCCCATGGCTAATTTTTTTTTGCTACAACGCACAACCAATGAGGCATACATTTTATCGAATGAAGTGCATTGCAAAGTGCTGCAGCACATGTTAGGTAGAGAGAAAGTAATGTGAGTAAAGAAATAAATAAAAAAGTGCATCACAAATGCAGATGGACAACATACTGCAGCCACAAATGCACAACAAAGAACATCACCAGGGTATGTCAATTCATATGTGTTGATGTGCGTTCTGTGATATGAACCTACCCTAATGGCTTGTTAGGAAGACACACACAGACCAGAAGCTTGAGGTATTTAGAGCATACTGTACATAATAATAATTCAATACAAATTAAGTCAGTGGTATGCAGTTGCTCATATTCTCATTACGGCTGATTTACCCAATAGCATTACACCCATGGGCCAGTGCCTAATGTTAGAAACATTAGCTACCAAGCAGGGATAGTAAGAGTCTATCCATCTTCTAAGATTAGGACAATAGCCAGTAGGCCCTGGAAGTTGAGCACACCAGAACTTTTACATATAGGAGTGATATAGAGACGTTTTTTGAGTGTAATATACACCTTCATTGTTCACCTGCAAAACAGAAGACAGTAAATGGTACTTATGAAACTTGCAAAACAACAGACCATACCCAAAATTCAGCAGGGTTTACAACCCTTATCCACTCTATCAAAAACAAGAGAAAACATCTTTGCTTGGAGTTCTATTTATATTCTATGGACAGATTTGGCTTTGCCATTGCTCTATACCTATACTACTCACCGCACGTAACTCCCTGCTGGTAACGTCATTCAAAGAGATTTTATTAATACTGATAGCTAATCCATTAAGAAAATTACTTCACTGAAAATGTAGATACTAAATCAAATGCAGGAGAACCTTTTCTGACAGCCATATAAGTGACTTCTGACCTTAATCTAGAAAGAGGACTTTGTTATTTATTCTTATTCACATAGTGAAAAAGGAACTGCAATCCTGACCTTTTCTTTGTAAGACATTTATCATACGTTAAAATCAATAAGTATTTCTGCAATATGGCTTGGTCAATTCCCAGGTCTTTTCCCAGAGAGATAGTCAGTCCCATGTATGAAAGTGCAGACACGGATACATCAATGATGTGTTTTACAACACTTCATTCAAGTCATCAGCACTGCACAGCTCCACTGCTCCATTCCCTGGCTGCCATTTGTGCAGTTCAACTCCCAAGCATGAATGTAATCTCAAATGACTTTTCTTTGGTTTCAAACTTTTTATTGAATTTTCAAATATAATCCTTTAGTGGCATATAGCAAAAGGGCATTGTTGAATACAAATATAGGATATAGACATGTACAATAATGCCGTGTGATTCTGCACATCAAACATATACAGTATATGTGCAATCTGTATATTCTATTGCAAAGGAGAGGAAACAGCAATCATAAAGGTCTAAGGAGGGGAGGGAAGAAAGAGGTCCCCCGAAGACCCGGGGTGGGGAGGGGGAGAGGCCTAGGGAAGAATAATCGTCAATTTTTTGTTGAGGAAAAAGAAATCTACTCGCTGCTTGACTTCCCAGATTACTTTTCTTTAATGCAGACCTTGCACCCAAATGCAATGTCCACTTATTAAATACAGGTTCACACTAAATCTCAAAAGAAGTGCAAGAGGGTCTCCTCACAAGATTTGGGATACTCAGAGGGGGATTTATCAAAACTGGAGCAGACAAAATCTGGAGCAGCTGTGCATGGCAACAAATTAGCTTCTCTCTTTCATTTTAAATTCTTTAAGGGAGAACTATGGGGTTAAGATCATAGTTCTCCTTTAATGAACAAACTGAAGAGAGAAGCTGATTGGTTGCCATGGGCAACTACTCGAGTTTCTGTCTGCTCCAGTTTTGATAAATTCCCCGCTCAGTGTTTGCAAAATGTGTTTCCAAAATGTGACGTCACCCTCACTAAAACAATGTGGGGGGGAGAGGAGGGGGGCTGTATGTAATAAGCAGACCTTGCATTTGGAGATAACTGTTGCAGAGGCGTGATGATTTATACCCCTGCTCCCTTCCCCCTAAGCTCCATTTCCTTTCATAACTTTGGAAAGCTGCATCTCCACTCTACTCATATAGAGAAAGTGTATAATCTGTCAATGTATATGAACTAGTTTTTGGCTAGATAAAATGAGGGCATACCAAGTGATACTAAGGTCAAAAAGTTTTAAGCTATTCCAAATGCTGATTACATCACTTACAAATGATGCTGCTCCTTGATGTTTAAAAGTTTTAGTTTCCACAAAATCATCTGGTTCTGATATCCTGTTTTAGGGTGGCTCCTTCCCTTGCAAGGTCCTATGGAGCCACCCTTGTGTGTGCTACTAAGCTGGTGTATCGCGACAAGCACACAGGCATAGCATAGAAAACTATTCCCATCCCCATCTGCTCCCTGCTCCTCCCTACACCCTTTTTCAAACAACGAAATGGAGAGCTGCTGAAGACTGCACTCTCCCTTGTGACCTTGTACTTAACAAGAAGTTCAGGGAAGCAGAGGTGAGGTTAGAGCCAGCTGTTTGGAAACATGATGATTGTAAGTGCTTGGGCAAAAATAAAAATAAATATGTTGCTGGGCAATGTATATTTGTTAGATGTGGATTAATTACTGGAAAAAAAGATTGAGAGTTTAATACTATTTTAAAAGCATTACTCCTGACTTAAACATTATTCCCACAGTTTTCTTAAAGCCCCCCCCCCCCTTCTCCAGTGGCCCTGCCTTGCAATATTTTACTTTTTTTATGTTTTATTATTTACCTTTTACAAGGTCTTCAGATAGGACCACAACACCGTGCACTTACAGTAGGAAGAGGCAGTGTGGGGGGACAGCTTCCACAGAACCACCAAAATATTTTCTATTTATGGATACAGTGGGGTTGGGTTAGAACTTCTGTCAGGTTTCATTTAGCTCTCTGCTAGTGGGCAAACACCAACTTTTAAGGTATATCTTATGGTATATCTTCCAGTGCAGAAAGTTCCAACAACAACTGTCACTTCTTCTTCTGTGCATCTAAAACTACAAAAAAAAATCCTATAGTTCTACTTCCAGTAATCACGAAAATATATATCCGTGATAAATATTGTCCGATTTATAGCTGCGAGGTAGAAAAATGATCTGCTGTAATTGACAAGAAACAAAGAAGCCAGATTTTCATGGGAAGATTGGTTAGATTTATGTAAACAGATTACAACAGCTGGTGAGTATTGATCCAAGGAGAGGCATCATTGTTTGCTAGAATCACATGGATATGAGTCTTTCCCTTGAAACTATTTCCTGCTCCTTCCATCATTTAAAACTCTTCTACAAGTGTTTCACATATCACAAGTTCTGTCCTGTCCATTCCTAAGTCCTTCTCCTTTTTACTGGTCACTGAGGCCACCCATTATACTCAAAAGTTGTTTGTGAGAGGAGGTTGACAGGAGCTCAACTTTCTATCCTGTGCAGTTTATGTATATCCCCAAAAAAGAACATGCACAATGGGATGGCTCAACTCCAAGACGACCTGGCATGCAGGGGAGCCACTCGAAAGGAGGGAAAGAGCCTCCTGACAAAGTCGCGCAAAGACGTAACGTACATAGGGCTGAGCAATTGACGTCACTCCTCTCAGCTGAGCCGACGGATAGGAGTCCCTTTGCACCGATAGCTTTGTACTGTGGTGTCCATTGGATATTTGTTTTATGCCTTTTGTCACCTGTGACATTGTGAGTACCTGCTTTTATTTAATAAATTGCATTTGTTTGGACGATACACATCATGTCCTCTTTATATTTTATTTCCCTATGAAATAATGATATTTGCGAGCTGAGGAAGTCACCTGGTCTTCAGTCATACGGGCTTCCCTCCCCTGTTTAGAAGGGAAATGCGCTTTTAGACCTAGTCCTGTGGGTCTATCTCCCCAGGTGACCACTATTCCAATTTTGCATTCACTGGGTGGAGGTGAAGGTCTGTCAGGATTCTGTGGCAACTGCTTACTTGGAAGTTTGGATCTATCCAGTGGTGGATTATCCCCTGCATTTATTTGCACGATTTTAATTTCTGCACATTGGACTTTGTGTTTTTCACTTTGTTCACATATTTTCATGTTTTGATATGCTCTCCTGTATATATTTTTAAAGCATATACTCATATATTTCTTTGTTCATCACATATTTCACTGAATTGTACTTATTTAGCTTGACACATGATTGTCTTACAGGGAATGAAGATCACTGAACCTCTGATGGTTAATTTAATGAAATGACAGGCTCACAAAATGATACAGCAAACAAAGGACTTTATGTGGTATGCTGCTACATTATTTTCTTTTACCACAAGGGTTTAATAACACTTTAAACTGAACATGTGGCCAGGCTATTATAAGCAGTAAATACACTTTAAAAACAAACCACAACTAACTGTAGCTGCAGGTACTGTGAAGCAATGTATTCTCAAATTAAATAAAAAGAGGCACTGACGTTGTTCAAGTCAAATCTCTTTTAGCTCAGTTGAAATGACTCCCACCAGAGACTTTGCAGCGATACAACTTTCTATTCTCCCTCAGGAAGAGGGAGAAGCGTGAGCTCAGTTGCCTGACAGAATGACTTGAATGTCTTCAGTATTCCACTGTGAACTGTGAGGATTAATTGCTCTACAATGACTGGGACCACAGATGTCAGTGAGAGCTTATTTTAAAGCTAACTTGCTGCATGTTTAGTAGATCTAAATGCTGGAAAGCCTGAAGCCAGGCCGCACTTCAAGTCCAATGAGCTGAACTGGCACCAGTATTGGCTCACTAAGAGCCAAGTGCTTAGGCTAGAGATCAGGGTTGTCCAAAATGTGGCATGGGGGCAAAAATATAGACAGTATATAACAACAGTAAATAACAACAAAAACACATTTAGAAATGTTTAGTAATGACAATCTACAAACAGATACTTCTAGATAATTGCCGGCTTTGTATTCTTTGCATACCTTATTTCTGTTTTCTTTCCCAGTCTTCTGACAGTGGCCATGTTAACTAAGGGCAGGTTACTAGATCTCCCTTTTCTTCCTGGAACTCTGGCATATGTGACTAGGACATGTGACCATGCACATCATCTGAGGGGAGGGAAATGCCTTTCCCTGAGATCTCATGAGATTACATATGAGATTTCCCAATGTTCTGCTGATGTAACCTTCCAAGGATGCAACACTTTAGCACATTACATCATTTGTGCCAAAAGTGGACCAGGAAGTAGATGAACTCTATTTGTATGTAAATGAAAACAAGTTTGTTTATTTAATTAATATAATATTATTTTAAATTAGCATGCAGTGCTAATATACTGAAAGTACTGGTGAAAAAACCCCCAAACAATTCTGGCACATTTTTTGCCATATAAATTCTTAATGGTCTGCATAACTGGGGACATGGAAGGAGTGTGTCCATTGCCTGCAATACATTGTGCTGGAAAGTGTCCCTCTTTCTCATCTCAGAAAGTTGGTAGGAATGTTATAATGCTAATATTAAAATAAATTAGTAGATTATGCACATTTGAGTGGTCAGCCGGGTAAGTAGACCACCTGCAGAACCTCATCACAGGCCCTTAGAAGTAAATTAAGCCTTGTATTGCAGGTTTTTCTAATAATGGCCTTACCCAAAAGTAAGGGTGCTTAAAGGCTTTAAATGACAGTGTCCCAATCTCTTAGTTTCATATGGACAATCTTATCTATAGCTCAACCCTATATAGTCATGCCCAACCATACTTATAATAAAATACGGGATAAGTTATAAAACCTTGGATGACTGTGGCAAGACCATTTGAAAAAAATTAAGCAGCACCTACCCCACTTCTCTCCATTTTCGGAAAAGCAATGCTTAGGTACCTGTACGTTTATGGTTAGGGAAATATCTATGCTTGCAGATATCTTGTCCGATTGTGCATAAATGTATGACTGTTCTTTGATGTATACAACCAGTTTTATGGATAACTTTACATGGTGTTCTCATTGACCAAGTATCTATCACCATGAAGAAAGCTAAGCCACTAAGTTCTATTTAGCCTACTGACTACAGACATACAGACAAAGACTAATGACATTTTAGATATTTGTGGAGTATATTAAGGGTTCCAATACATACCACATTAATGTCGGCATGAATAAGCCTCAGCTCCTCCACATGAGCCATCTTCTCCTGAAGTAAAAGGTCCATTTCTTGTTTGTACTCTTTTAAATGTCTCTCTTCAGACTCCAAGGACTCAAACTCAGATTTCAGTCTGGCCTTGATCTTCTCCATCTGAAGAGTCTTGTTCCTAAAAGGATAAATATCAGACATCAGAAAGTTAATCCATCAGAAGAGAATAATTAAATATTTCACACAATTCTAATTACTGCTTCTAATCTAACGTCCCTACCAACGCTTCTAAAAAGACAGCTTTCAACAACTGCAGTGGGGAAAACAGAAGGAAAAAACAGGAGCGACCACTCTATAGTGTAGTATTGACACTGATATAGGGATCAGAGAATATAGCATATTTACCATGTGGAGACTGTAGCCTGTGCACACGTGCCCACGCACATTGTGGGCACATAGTAAATACCGTTGGGATACAATTTTGTTGTCCACCCACGATCAGTGCATTGGCCATCACACATAAGATTTAGTAAATCATGTCTTTTAAGAAGTGAAGCCAGGATGAGTAAAAGGGGCCCTGGAGCATGCATCAAACAAGTCAGTGATAACAGCTCCCATATTTCTCTTCTGAAAGGTTAATTTTAATGAAACCCTGTACACTGCGATAACAATTAAAACCAGACTGCAGCTATGAAGAGGGGCCGCACAATACAAGCCTGGGGCTTTGTCATGTTATATTATTTTATAGATTGTAACGAGCAGCTTTGCCACATAGATTCTCTCTTGGGAACTATGCAGACTTGAAACCTGTTTCTTTAACAGTATAATTTACATTGAATTTAAACAGATATACAGCTCAACATACATAAATACATGCTAAGCTACAAAGCATTTCCTAGTGACTTAAAGGAGAACTATGAGGTGAGTGCTTTTCACTCACCTCATAGTTCTAGCCGACCTGTGACAATGAGACTGCCACAGGTCGGCTCAGTAGATCGGGAGGTGAGCGAACACATACCGCCGTTCGCTCACCTCTCGATCCTGTCACAGCTCTCTGCCGTGACAGGGGAGGGGCTGGATTCCCCCCTCCGATCCGCCAGCACTGACTGGCGGATCGGACGGGGGAGGGGGCGGGTACAGCTGGCTCTAGATAGGCAGAGCCAGCTGTCACTCACGCAGCTGGGCGGATCCAGACATAATTGTCGGGATCCACTTCAGCTCCGGCGTCTCAGTATACCGCGAGCTCTAGCTCGCGGTATACTGAGCTTAGGGTGACGGGAGGACGCTAGTTTGTGTCCTCCCGTTACCCTTCGGAGAACTATGGGAAAAGCCTTAACCCCATAGTTCTCCTTTAAAGGAGAATTATGAGGTGAATGATTTTCACTCAGCCTCATAATCTGAGCAGACCTGTGACAATGAAACTGTCACAGGTCAGCTCAGTAGATCGGAAAAGAGTGAACACATACCGGCGCTCGCTCACTTCTCGATCTATCCGTGCAGAAAGCCGTAACTGTCACTCACAGCTCCCTGCAGGGATTCACCCCCTCCTCTGTCCGATCTTCCAGCGCTGACTGGCGGAACGGACGGGGGAGGGGGCGGGTACTGCTGGCTCTGCTTCTAGATAGGCAGAGCCAGCTGTCACTCGCGCAGCTGGGCGTCTCAGTATACCGCGAGCTGTAGCTCGGTATACTGTAGCACGGTATACTGAGCTTTGAGTGACGGGAGGACGCTAGTTTGTGTCCTCCCGTTACCCTTAGGAGAACTATGGGGAAAAGCCCTAACCCCATAGTTCTTCTTTAAATAAAGAACATATTGACAATTCAGTAAAGCCACAGAATACACTGACATGAGAATCAGTTCTGTAATGTAGATACAAGTTACAGTTAAATGTCATTCAAGTAGCAGAACATACCTGTGTTAATGGGCAATGTAATAAAATATGTCAATATAAGGTGAAGTTCACATTGTTAACAACACTGCACAATGCATACACTGCACACAAATGCAGGTTTAAGCAGCTTGTGCTAACATGCCTTAAAATAGTATTAAACTCTTGTATCGATAATGAATCCAGATCTAAAAATGCATTGTCCAGCAAAGTATTTCTTTATATTTTTGCTCAGTCAAATAAAAGGTGACAGTTCCTCTTTATGGAGGAATCAGGGGACTTTTAGACCCTTAATGTCACCTAGGGTCCCCCAAAGAAGCTGATGAAGCAGCGATCTGCTTCACCAGCTTCTTCTTTGGCTATAGCAGCCAGAGAAATGACAGTCTGAAAGTGTAAGTGATGTAATACACATAGGGCTGCCACCAACTAATCGAATAATCGATAATAATTGATAATGAGAATAGTTGTAAAATATTCTCATTATCGATTAGTTGATTGGATCCCCTAGCTCTCTCCTCCATGCTGGGAGGAAGGCACAGCAAGCAGTGGGCGGGTGCAATAGCCAGCCTACTATTGGCTATTGCAATATGAAATAGCCAATAGCAGGCTGGCTATTGCACCAGCCCTCTATTTGCTGTATTCACATTCAGCTGCCGTCTGCAGAATCTTGCCACTGGCAGCTGTCATTCCCGGGCTAAAGCTATTCAAGTGCCATATGCTTACACTCCATTTGTGTATTTTATTTTAATGGTATTTATTTAAATGTTTGTATCTGATTAATCGAAAAAATAATCGGCCAGCTAATCGATTATGAAAATAGTCATTAGTTGCAGCCCTAAATACACATCATCAGGAGAGATCAGCAGGTGGACCTGTGGAGATCTCCCTCCGATCCAGGCAATGAGACCCGCCGTGCTGGTCCGGGGCCCACACAGAGGACAGAAGAGCCCAGGATAGCTGGCAGCTAGAGGTGTACTTATAGACCGAAACCAAAATTAGTTTTTTCTAACCTTTTAAAAAAAAATGTTTTTAATGTTTTATTTATTTATTTACTGTCGGGGGCTCTGGGGAAATATCAGGGGCCTAAACAGACCCCTGATCTTTCCCTTTTGAAATATTAAAAGGGATTGTGGACAAAGAGTCCTTAGTATCAGTTACTATGTCCACAATCATGAATGAACAGGAAGTGATGTAGAGCACTTCCTATTCATTCTTAATTGGGGACACAGTAAACGATGTCCTCAGTTATTTACAAACCCATAGGAATCAGCTGATCGCTAATTGTTTGTACACTGCTCTCCGTTCAGACTCGCTGTCACAGGAGGCTGAGCGGGCGGCACGGGGAGGAGAGCCTGGCCCGCTGTGATAATACCAACAGCGTCTGCTCCCTGCCCTGCTCGGCCACCTGAAATTTTCTCTCCTCCCCGGTGGACGCTGCTCTCTGTCAGAGGGGACACAGAGCAGCGCCCAGCAGGAAGGAGAGAAACCAGGGATGCACCGGATTTTCGGCCAATAAATGGTACTATCGGCATTTTGCCCAAAGTACCATTTTCGGCGGCCGAAATTTCAATCTTATAGGAAAGTACAAAAGGCCTATAAAACTTTTGAAGAAGAAAAAGCAGACATATACAGTACATCCAAGTCTGTATTATATCCTATCAGTCTGTAGTATATCAGTCTGTAGATATCGTTCATTGGTTAGTCATAGATGGAACCATTTTTTATCCAGCAAAACTACAGAAATAACTGGAGAAAATAAAGTAATAGAAAACGACAGCTAAACTAACAAATAGCAAGCAGGCCGCTTCTACACCAAGATGAAATATGATTCTCGGCAGATGATCATTATAGTGAGATGTTATCATAGTGAACCATTGCACAGAGCGATGGGGTAATGGAGTGACTTTGTCTGCTACATCACTATCCAAGGGCATCCCCATAATGAGGCAGCCTGAGACATTCACTGGATTTTCTAATTGTTAAAGGGATTTTCAACAATAGTAAGAAAGAACAAAATCAGGAGCAGGATGGAACTTTTTCTTACACAAATTAGATTTTAACAGTGAATGTGGTTTTCGTTCGGGGAAATTCCGAAACTGAATGTTAAAAAATTAATTTTAACGACATTCGACATGGCATTATTGACAGGGTTGTTCACAAAAGGGTGAAGAGTTTGGGGAAGGCAGGAGAAGTGAACTATCTAGGACAACATTACTGAACTGGAAAGTAAGCTGAATTGGAGAATTTTTCCAAAACAGCTATTTTGGCGTAGATTTTTGCCTTCTCCAAACTATTCACCCTTTAGTAAATAACCCTGTGAATGTTCTGACAACATTTTTCATAAGAACGTTCGTATGAAAATTTACCAGGGTATGGCCATCTTTATCCTGAGAGGGTCAGTTAAATGATTCTACAGAGGTCAGAGGTAAATGAAATATGAATGAAATCATATCAATAAGTAACCTCACAGGCTGGAGCAGTGGTGGGCAAACACCAGCTCTCCAGCTGTTATGGAACTATGAACCCCATGAGGCATTGCAAGATTCTCACAGCCACAGTCATGACTGCCAGTGGCAGATGCATAATGGGATTTTTAGTTTCACCACAGCTGGAGGGCCGAAGTTTGCTCACCCCTGGGCTACAGTGTAAAACATGTATTGCACATTTTAAAACAAATACAAGTACTTTGAAAACTCCAGCACAATATTTACACAAAATGTCAGATCAAAACGCTTGGTGGAGGCAGAATTCCTTTTTTCAGAGTGCAGGACAAAATATATAAATCTAAATGTCTATCTGCTACCACTATTAAAAGAGGAGCTCCAGGAAATAAAGCTAGAAACATGCATGAACACAACAATGTCAGTTTAGCAGTTTTCCTGGAGGTCCTAATTCAATGGCATTTGGTTTGTTAAAGCACTGTGAAATTTATCAAAACTGGAGGAGACAGAATCTAGAACAGTTGCTCATGGCAACCAATCAGCTTCTCTCTTCAGTTTGTTCAGGTAAGATTTGAAAATGAAAAAGAAAAGCTGATTGGTTGCCTTGCACTGCTGCTCCAGTATTTGTCTGCTCCAGTTTTGATAAATCGCCCCCTGTGTGTGTAACAATTGGCTTTTTCAAAATAAAATAAAATATACTTTCACCTTTCTTATTTCTCGCTGCTGTTCTCCTGAAGCCGCTCTGCAGCTACTTCCTTACTACAAGTATGCACCCTGGTGATGGCTGCATGTCATCTCTCAGGGTGGATATCCTGATGGTGACAACAGCGGACCGACTCATTTGTGTTAAAACGGTCCATCAGAAGCTCATGTGACAGGGAAACAATGCAGAAGTATGACTGGGAAACAGGGACAGAGCGATGTCACCCCAAAAGGGTAAGTGAACAAGGACAGGATCAGCAGGCATTATTTTAACAAAAATTACAAACTATTTAAAAAAATATTGAAAATAACTTTTCAAATGCCAATAACAAATAATAGTAAATGAAGAGATGTTAGTGACTGGATTTATTATATATTTTAAAAAATAGATGAAAGCAAAACAAATCCTACAATCCAAGTGCATACAAGGATAGAGTAAGATCAGGAAATGACTTTACTACGATCATTGTTTTTATTTTATTTTATTGATGTCTACGTTCTGTTTACATGTGAAAACCGACCTGCCTTTGGGGCTGCTACATCCTAATAAATAATAACAATAATCACTGCAAGACCTACACCAGCAAATAATAGTAAGATAAGGCATAGTTACAGACAGAATATAGAGAGACCCCATGATTCTTCTCTAAGGCTCCATTCACACAGGAGTAGTTGTCCGCGCATATGCGGTCATAGGAAACCACGTGTCCAGCAAAATAGAACAAGCACGTTTTTTTTGCTCCTATAGTAATAGCTTCAAATGAGCTGAAGCTGTGCAGTTGGAAAGATTTAAGCATTTGCGTGCCACACTGAAAACCGTGCGGGACACGCAAACGCTATATGTGAATAGAGCCTTATTTTCTATAACATGCTACAGAAGCAGTAACCTTTGCGGCCATCTGAACAGCCCATGGCTATTGCTTGTCCGTACAACATCCATCTAAATTAGTATTGTCAGGTCCTCCCCAGTTGGATATTTACCCCCCACTGTTTTCATTGTGTTCTTATAATTATTATTAAAGGCTAAGTCCACCTTTAATACCATGTTCCACTCGCATTTATTGTATAACATGGCCCATGGTGCCATTGCGCAGCCCTCCCGCCCTCAATGCCCCCACTTACCTAAAATTGTGGGGTGCTTCTCCCTGTGTGCCCCTGTATATTTTTTAATTCCAAAAGATGTCACCAGCACTCCAGAAGTAGATTCAATATATTTTAATGACAACGGTCATTCAAAATCACAAGTACTTTCGGGGCCACGTTGGGTCCCCGTCATCAGGCTCAGAATGAGCCATTCTGAGCCTGATGACGGGGACCCAACGTGGCCCCGAAAGTACATGTGATTTTGAATGACCGTTGTCATTAAAATATATTGAATCTACTTCTGGAGTGCTGGTGACATCTTTTGGAATTACTACTTGACTACACGGTGCCTCCGTGGTCACTACAAGCACCCTATTACAGACATCATCTCCTAGGAGATCCGGTAAGGAGTGCAGGAAGATACACACAATTTTGTATATTTTTTAATTCGGCATGGCTGTGTGTGGCTAGTCTCGCACAGCCATGCCATTCATTTACATGACTCATTTACAGGGACTCATACCTCTCAATGGAGTACAAGTGTGGTGGTGTCGCCGCACTGGTAGTCCATTGATAACTCCATTACGGAAAATCCATATCTCGGTACGGACAGGCGCTGAAAGAATAGTCAGCAGGAGCCTGAGCATTGCGCCCACCATCTACTGATCACAGTTGCAACGATTTGAAGACTCATACGCAAAAAAATACATAAATGCATATTTTTTTCTTTTTGTTACATGAGTGCATTTATTTTTTGCAAACAGTGGTATGTGCCCTTACCTTCTGCTCTGCTGTGTATCTACAAAGACTAAATAAATACCCCTGAAGAAAGCAATTGCTTGTTTTATTAACCTGTCTTTAAAATGTCATTCACCAGATCTACAAGTGATCGTTGTGACCAGATCCAGACTGAACACCAACGATCACTATAACCTGACAAGTGGAATGCGAATCGGAAGCAGTTGTATAGCCATTTATTATAGGGGAGTCAGGGGACCATAGACTGCACCCACCCCACATGCTGGGGGCATCATCAACTGGACCCTGTATGATTTCCCATCGCTCTATATATGAGCAGATGATAAGAGATCTGATGATCATTGTCTCCGATCCGCTGGATTCCTCGTAGGATAACAATAGTCTTCATGCAGAATAGAATGCAGCCAGTGTGCAGAGATTTTACCGATCAGCAATATACACAGTATAGTACATACCTGATTTCCTTGATGCTCTCCAGCTTGCACATGATCTCCTGCTCATCACCCATCTTCTACACTTTACACTTCAACGTCCAGCGGAATGTGAAAAACACCAGCAACACAGTACAATGGATTGAGATGTAAGCACAGCTACGATCAGGCTGACGCTCCGCAGTGCTGCTGGGAAACGGAGTCCTCTCTCCAGTCTCCACATGGCTTGTGCCCCCCCTTCGGGACTACATCTCCCAGAAGGCTCAGCGTTCCCGTTCAGCATCTACTTCCTGCAGGCTATAGCTCTTTACTCCCAGTCTTAATCAATTTGCCAGAGCTAATGATGTGAGAGGATGTCGGGGAAAGGAGGGAGGGAGGGCAGCGTTGTGTGCCCAGATTAATGGCAGACATAATATCAGAATTTATTGCTTTCCCTAATGAGTGTGTGTTACCCTGCTGGGAAGGACGTTAATATCCTTGTCCCCGGCTGACTGCTCCTTCCATTCATCAATGGCTTATTAGTGTGAACAGTGAGATGGATCATGGTGGTGTCTTTCCCATTCAGATATACGTCAAGACTCTGACATTGTACACATTAAAGGCATAGTCCACGTTTGTAAAATAAAAATGAATAAATGCATCCATGTTGCAAATAGAAATAAATGTGCATTTATTTTGTGTTTGCATTTGAGTCGGCAAATCATTGAAACTGTGATCAGTAAATAGCGGGTGCGATGGTCTGGCTCCTGCAGACTGTTGCTCCAGCCCCTGTTTGTATGGAGGTACAGACCTTCTGCTATGGAGCTGAAGGAAGTTATCAATGGACCACTAGTGTGGTCACCGCATTTGTACTCCTCCGAGAACTACCAGTTAATTTGCTGCAGTGGCCGATGGGACATGTAGTTTCTTCATTTTAGGGCTAGTTCACACCAAGCGCGGAGCAGAGCAGGTGCAGACCGGATCAAAAACTGCGTCCAATGTATTACTATGGTATTTTTAGCTCCAGTTCACATTGCAGCGTGCAGATCCAGAGCAGGTAAAAAACTGCAGCAGGCCCTATTTTACCTGCTCTTGATCTGAGATGACTTCAAGTACCCATTCAAACCAAAACCATGCAGTGAATAAATCAAATGCTCTCACGTGCATTTACATGCGTTACTTTTCTTTTTTACAGGGCAGCAGAGAAGACACATTTCAAATATTTTTTTCAAAAAAGGGAAATATTAACACATGTTGTGTTGATACGCGTTTGCACGTACTGCGAAAAAAACCAGCCTGCTCTATTTTTTACTAACACACGTCAACACAATGCAATGGTGTCATCTACACCCATTGAAATTCATTGATTTTTAGTGTCTATGCATTTGGTATGCATTAATTAACGCATCCAGAAGCACTGGGTGTGAATGGACCCTTAAAGTGAACCTTTTCTATGCTGGTGCAGGACAAAAGAGATGAGTTGCCTAAAGCAAAACTAAACCCTCCTAACCTTTTCAGTAATAAAACAAAAATCTGCATTTCTAATCCTAAAATGGGCATGGATGTTCAAAGAATACAAAAATGAATTTACTCCCATCCAAAAACATTATCATACTACGACTCCCTCTCCCTGTGCATGCTGAAGACTGTGCCATTGTAGCCTCTATTTACACCTGCAGCTTCCATGGCTCTGCATGTGATCAGCTATGACACCGAAAAGTGCTTGAGAACTGACATTGCACACTGGCAGCCTTGAATGTTGCATAGTCTGTAGTATACACTGCACGTGTGATACAAATACGGTAATGTTGGTGTCTTTGGATAGGAATTTAATTACAGTTATTGAACATTTCTAACTTTGTTTTGGGAAACAAATGGTCGGTCTAGTTCATCTTTTAGCCCTCGTTCACACCTAGGCGTATTGCAAAAGCGCGTCTGTCGCGCGACCGTCGCACGGTTTTTTTACCGCGATTCGCGGTAAAAAAGTCGCGCGACCGTCGCGCGATTCCGCAGGCTACTTGGCTGTATTCCAATGGAAAACGCCCTACAAAACGGCCCAAAGTAGTACCTGTACCTTTTCAGGCGTGGGCCGTTTTGTAGCGCGTTCGGGACGGGCGGAAATACGGCAAGGTGGGAACGAGTCCATTGACTCCAATGCAATTAATATTTTTGAGCGTTTTGTAGAGCGTTCTTCGAGCGTAGAACGCGCTACAAAACGTTCAGGTGTGGACGAGGGCTTACTCGCGCCCTCCCGAGCAGCATATACTCATCTTTACTTGCTCCTGCAACGCTCTGTTCATCTGCTAGGAGAAGAAAGTCCTGTGTAAATTCCAGACTGACTTGTTGGAGCTTACAAAGAGCTATGGAATCCCTCCCTGACCCCATGTTATGGCAGCAGACTAATCATGAGGAACCTAACGCTATCACATGGAAAAGAGGATGTATGTCACATACTCAACCATGCCTAGAAGTGCTGGGTATTTCTCTCTGGTCTTGGTGGCCAAGAAATAGAGGAGCGAGGGGAGGGGAGTACATGTTGTTGTGGAGGTGGCCAGTTCAGTGACCTTGCATGGTCAAAGGGAAGTTTCACTGTAAATGTTAAGCAGACACAATGCCCTGAACAAGCTGGCATCACATTGTAGAGTGTCGTGCAAGATACAGAGAACTACACAGTGTTTGCAAGGCAATTAAAATATAAATGCTCAAGAATGTATCAAATTAACATGTAAATAGAACACAGTGGTTGGCAGGAAGAACATCAGTACCTCATAGATTCTTATTACAGAAAGCTTCTACAGAGCCTGCATCTTGTAAAGATGGCATTTACATTTCTGGATGTTTGGAAAGCCTGACCAGAAACAAGAAACAAATTCCCAAGTACACTCTTCTTTAAACTCGAACCTGTGATTTGTCCATGCAGGGTAAAGCCACAGCATCACTTTATTGTCGACCCCTGCAGCTACTTATAGCTCCCTTCCATTCACTCTTCTACAACTATTTCCTACAAGAGAGAGAAGTCCTATGTAAGCTCCAAGTCCTACAATGGTGCTTACACACAGTTTGGGAGTCTCTCCTTCAATGTTGGCCACTGCAGCTACTTAGTTCCCTTCCATTCTCTCTTCTACAACTATTTCCTTCAAGAGAAAGAAGCTCTGTGTAAGCTCCAAGTCCTAAAAAGGAGCTTACACAGAGTTTAGGAGTCTCCCCTTTATTGTCGGCCCCTGCAGCTACTTAGTTCCCTTCCATTCACTCTTCTACAACTATTTCCTACAAGAGAAAGCAGCTCTGTGTAAGCTCCAAGTCCTAAAAAGAAGCTTACACAGAGTTTAGGAGTCTCCCTTTTATTGTCAGCACCTGCAGCTACTTATAGTTCCCTTCCAGTCACACTTCTACAACTATTTCCTACAAGAGAAAGAAGCTCTGTGTAAGCTCCAAGTCCTAAAAAGGAGCTTACACAGAGTTTAGGAGTCTCCCCTTTATTTTCGGCGCCTGCAGCTACTTATAGTTCCCTTCCAGTCACACTTCTACAACTATTTCCTACAAGAGAAAGAAGCTCTGTGTAAGCTCCAAGTCCTAAAAAGGAGCTTACACAGAGTTTAGGAGTCTCCCCTTTATTGTCAGCCCCTGCAGCTACTTATAGTTTCCTTCCATTCACTCTTCTACAACTATTTCCTATAAGAGAGACGGAAAGAAGGCTTGTGTAAGCTCCAAGTCCTAAAAAGGAGCTTACACAGAGTTGGGGAGTCTCTCCTTCAATTTCAGGCCCCGCAGCTACTTATAATTCCCTTTCATTCACTCTTCTACAAGAGAGAGGGCAAGAAGCCTTGTGTAAGCTTCAAGTCCTAAAATGAAGCTCATTTTATTGATAGATGTCACTCAGACAAGCGCTTTCAGGGCCGCACAGGGTCCCCCTTATCAGGCTTATGAGCCTGGCTCATGAGTCATTTCTGATGAAGGGTACCCTGTGTGGCCCCCGAAAGCGCTTGTCTGAGTGACATCTGTCAAAAGAATGGATTTGCACTGATTTGCAAGGTAACAGAGGAAACGCGTTGCTCCCGAGCATCCACCCACGACTTTACAAACCCGATCCCTCCTCACCTTACCACCATCCCGGCCGATTTGCCATCCCACATCATCACTACGGTACGGGCACTGGTCCAGTCACGTTCATTCACAGTTCGAGTTCTTCCACCCGCAGCTGCAGCCACAGCAGCCCAGCCAGACGTCAGTTCTCACATCGCTGGCACTTTACATTACATTAGCGGGGACACGGACACACTGTGTGTGTCATCACCCGCACCCCTGTCCACCCCTCTCCTCTTTCTTCCCTGAGATGAGCTACCCTAGGCAACATACCAGCCTTCATTGATTGTACACGTTGGACTTCACGATCTCCTCCACTGCTCTACATCCATCCGGTCCCGAGACCCACTCAAAGTAAGTGTTCCATTTCCTTCCGCTTCTCTCACTATGTTTAACTTAGTTTTATAGCCCCTTCTGCCTTGCGCCCTCACGTTTGTTCTTTGGTTCCACAAGTGCAGGTACTCCTCCTGTCTCCCAGGGCTGCAGGCGAGGTAGAGCTACAATATCCTATTCCCCTGGCTAATCCGAGAGCGCTGTCCGTACTATTCTTGTGAGCAGTAGGTGTGTAGTGAGTCACATGCTCTCCCATACTCAGAAGTACCAGGTATGTCATATCAGAGAAACAATGGGTGAGTTAAAAAAATGTATAGTCAATGGACCTGCGGCTGCCAGGGTCAGTATTAAAGTGAACTTGATGCTTTGCCTTGCATGCCTTGCATGAGCATGTTCACTTAAAGAAGAACTCCAGAAAGTTACAAAACCTACCCTTGCAATGGAGCTACCCCCATACTGCAAGGGATAAGTGCTCGTTTTGTCTAGGGGACCCAAATAAAGCCGATATACTCACCTGACTCTCGGTTCTGCCATGCTGCTAAACCGGACCCCTCAGCCTCTTCTCCCCTGAGCTCCAGTTGTATAAGAACTACTGACATCATCATGTCTTATGCAGGTCCATTGACTTGTGTTAGACATGAGGCTGCTGAGAAACATTCCATAGCTGGAGTGGAGGGGGAGAGGGGTAAGTGCTGACTTCAGGCGAGTATATCTTCAGGGCACAGAGCAGGGGCTGAACTACCGCCGGTGCTGCTGGTGCAGCCGCACCGGGGCCTCAACCTACAGGGGGGCCCAGTATCCATTCCAACACAGCCCCAGGGCAGAGATGGGGGGGCGCCGGTGTCCGGCCGCCGGATACCATCGGATCGGTATCCGGTGGGCCCCCCCATCTATGCGCCGGGAGTGTCTGATGATCACATTGGTATCCGGCAGCCTGCGGCACCCCTCATCTCTGCGCCGGGAGTGCCGACACTCCCGGAGCAGAGATCAGGGGGCCCGCCGGATACTGTGGAGGGAGCGGAGAATTTTAAAAAAGCCGGCAGTCACTTCAGGGGGCAGCCCGGGGCCTCGGCCGTGAGGACCCAGCAAGCAGCCGCCTTCACACACGGACCCGCTGTCTCGCCTGTCTGAGATGGACACACACACACACACTGGGGTGGTTTTATGCAGCCTCCCCCACCAGAAAACAGCCAGAAGAAGTGAAGGTAAGCTATTAAATAAATAATTATTTTTTGTAGCCCAACTGATGGACATGCTGTATAAAGTACTGCTGGTATTTGTAGTGCTATGTAGCAGGTCCCATTCTGCATTCCAGCAATGCAGAATGGCACCCTCTATAGCGGACTAAAAATATCAGCAGTACTTTATACAGCATACAGTAATTTATATAACAGGGCCCAAAAGAAAATCTTGCACCAGGACCCTTTGTTGTTCCCTAGGTCCGCCACTGGCACAGAGGAAGCACGTTCAAACAATTTTCAGTCAGACTTTGCAATCACAGGACATAGATAGCATAGCTGGCAGTTTTCCCATGCTGATTGTTGGAAAACCAGCCAGAAGTCAAACATGGAGTTATCCATTTATCAAGGTACATGTGTTATACTGTATGTCTGTGTAATGTTCATGGAGCAATTCTAGGTTGAACTTCCACTTTAATAATGTATAGCATTGGACGTTTATTACTATTTGATGCATGTCGATTGTCAGCATCATCTAAATAAATTTACATACATTTTTTTTCATATTTGTAAATAATAGATCTGTTGGAGCATAATTTGTATAATCTGTATTATCTCCCGAAGCATTATCTTTCTGAACTGGATTTAATAAACAGAATTACCTTTGCGTACATATACCCCAAATGGCAAAAATTTAAAAGTTTTAAGAGCCTTCCCATGGTATAAACTCAAGTCCATATTTTAGATGCATTTTAAGTGCAACAAAACTCTCAACACAAGAAATCCTGTTAATTTCTGTGGCCCCTGTTCATACCTGAGAGTTTTGTCGCAAGTTTTATAACGCCGAATGCTGGGAAAGGTACATGAGCTTCTTTCAGGCAGATTGCAGCACGTTTGGCCACATACATAGACTTCAATGGAAGCGCATGAAAACGCGCGACACAAGCGTCTTGCGCATTTCTGTGCGCATTGGTGCACACGCTTGCTCATTCACAACAATACTTTTCAATCTGCTCAATAAAATGCATATCTTTGTATACAGATGTTCCTCACTTATCGCGCTACACCCGCTAGATACGTTGCGTTTCAAAACAGGCAAAACAAAAGGTGCGCTATATGCACAAAAAGTCTGACGCATAGGGGTGAATAGAGATTTACAGATGGGAACTGGATGCAAAATGATGGCAGTTTCATAGTTCTGCATGACATTTCTTATTCACAAAAATCCAAGAGACCAAACTGGATCCATCGATATGATTTGGATTATTGTATATATACGAGTGTGACAATTTAATTCCTGGAATAGACTTTAAAAAAAAAATTTTTGCTTACCTATACACAAGCGGCTGTTGTCACCTTCAAAGTAGTCCCCTTGTGAGGCCACGCACATTTCTAGACTACTGTGCCACTGCGGAAACGTTCCTGGAATTCGTTTTCCGGAACGATGTGCAGATGTGCAATATCTTTGTCGCAGCGCGCTGGATGTCTGAAATGTCATCAAATCTGTGTCCTTTTAATGCATTTTTTTATTCTGGAAACACCCAAAAATTGCAGGGTGCTAAGTCAGGGGAGTAAGGTGATAGGTCAAGATTTGGAATGGATTTCTGGGCCAGGAACTTGCGAACACTTAACGCATCATGTGCAGAAGCATTGTCATGGTGGAGACTCCACTTGTCAGGCCAGAGTTCCAGTCTTCGTGGACATCTTCCCGCCCCTCCTGAAACTGCCTATGCCATTCAAAAACACTTCATTTCTTAATGGAATATTCACCATAAGCCTGTTGTAACTTTTGCCAATTTGAATGCAAAATGTTCTACTACTACTTCGTAAGGACTGAGCCAACTGGTCTGCGACCCAGGCAAGTGCAAGCTAGAACATGTCAAAATACGCTTGATTGCGAATGGCTGTTTGACTCACCACCATAGTGTCAGCTACCAAAATGCTACTAAAAACATTTAATAGTTTTATTTTCTTTATTCTTTTATTTTTTATTAAGTTGTGAGATGTGCCACTTACAAAACATCCACTATCACCCCTAATGCTCTACAATAAAAAAAGATCTGAACATTGCAGTGATCCACTTGTATTGTTTAAAGGGAAATTCCACCTTTTAGAAGAAAAAAATAACTGAACACTTGAACACTTATTCATAAAAAGAAGAAAAACATTGCATTTATTTATTGGAGCCAGTAAAGCTTTACAATGGATGGCAGCAGGGGTGGAACTATTGTCGGTGCAGTAGTACACCTCTGTACTCTGCGTCACACTCTGTACTCTGCGTCACACTCTGTACTCTGCGTCATACCCTGACCTCTGCACTCTACGTCACACTCTGACCTCTGCACTCTACGTCACACCCTGACCTCTTTACTCTGGGTCACACTCTGTACTCTGCGTCACACCCTGACGTCTGTAGTCTGCGTCACACTCTGTACTCTGCGTCACAACCTGACCTCTGTACTCTGCGTCACACACTGTACTCTATGTCACACCCTGACCTCTGTACTCTGCGTCACACTCTGTACTCTGCATCACACCCTGACCTCTGTACTCTTCGTCACACTCTGTACTCTGCATTACACCCTGACCTCTGTACTCTGCGTCACACCCTGACTTCTGTACTCTGCGTCACACCTGGACCTCTGTATTCTGCGTCACACCCTGACCTCTGTATTCTGCGTCACACCCTGACCTCTGTACTCTGCGCCACACTGCTGAGCTCTGTACTCTGCATCACACCGCTGACCTCTGCACCACACCGCTGAGCTCTGTAATCTGCCTCACACCGCTGAGCTCTGTACTCTGTGTCACACTGCTGAGCTCTGTACTCTGCATCACACCGCTGACCTCTGCACCACACCGCTGAGCTCTGTAATCTGCCTCACACCGCTGAGCTCTGTACTCTGCGTCACACTGCTGAGCTCTTTACTTTGCATCACACCGCTGAGCTCTGTACTCTGCGTTACACCGCTGACCTCTGTACTCTGCATTATACCTCTGCACTTTTTTCAAAATTGATTCAGCTGCGTTAGGGCCTGCGCAGCAACCTTCTGTGGAGCCACCCAGCACCTTCTTACAGCGCTTTTGCCGCTCGCACATCTCCCCCTCCTGAGACCCACTGTACCCCTCCTGAGGCCCTCCGCACCCCTCCTGAGACCCTCTGCGCAAAACATCAGGCTGGCATTCCAGAGCAAAGAGGCAGAACATAGTATGTACCAAATTCATGTACTATTATTCTGCATTGCTTTATAATGTATTGCTGGGATTTGTAGTCCTCTATAGATGATGGCATTTTGCATTAGAGTGTAAGCTCCTCTGTACAGAAACTGATGTGACTGGCTCAGTGTTCTCTTTACAGTACTACAGTATATGTCAGAGCTATATGAATGTAAAATAATAGTGTGTGACTATGGGTGGGGGGGCATTAGAGTGTTACCTCCTTTAGTGCAGAGACAGCTGGGGGGTGTTGGGGGGCCAGTGAGATCCAGTTCCGACACCCCCCTTGGAAGCAGGGAGGGGGGGGGCCGAGAAAAAATCTTGCACCAGGGCTCTTTGTTCCTGTACGGGCCAACTCTAAGCAGTGTGAATGAGGCCTAATTCTGCATGATCTGTAAAACTAACATTGTTCAGTGACAAAATATAAACACAACAATTAACAAAAAAATTACTTTGTAATAATGCCTTGAAGCTGAAGTGTCCCTATGTCACTGAGTAGTCTACATGTGACATGGGGTCAAATTTTTTCACACTTCTCATAAAAAGATTTTATTAAGCTTTGGCAAAATAATATAAAAAACAAAACAAAACAAGATCACACAGAAGGCGAATACAGCAAAAGGAAATAACCATGGTCCCCCAAATGTTTTCACTCTTCAGCGTGAGTGTTTACAGGCGAATTTGAACCTTATTTTCCGTGTTTTTTGCACATTTTCAGGTGTTTTCAAGCTTGCAGGTTTTAGTTTACCCAATGGAAAGCGAGAGTCTAGGTGAAAGGGATGGCTTTTAGATGTTGGTTTTGCACCTTTTTCAAATGCCCTCAATGAAACGTGATCTTGCCCCAAAAACGATCATGTACTTGTTTAAATTTCAAGCTACAAGGTGACACAACACTCAGATGTGACCAGGCACCACTAAAAACATAGGGATTCTTCATGGTGAGAGCTGTCGAACTTCGAAAAACACGTAGCAAAACACTCAGGTCTGCATAGGGATGAATGGAAAGAAACATGTAGGTGTTACGTATGTTCTTGTTTCAAACTTATGCTGTAAAAGTGACACCTGGAATCAGATATGTTGCTATTGGCAACAGTGTTATATTTTAGCTGAAGTCTAGTTATAAATGAATATGCAGATTTACATTGGTCCAGCTTGGCCTAATATAAGTCTGCATATATCATAACTGATTGGCCAGTATACTTTTGAGGAGACATTGTTAAGTTGGCCATACAATGGGGGGCGGAGCTTGCCAATGGCCGCGGCTGGACGTGTCTGTCCTTAGCTCCGCTGCTGTGAACCGGGCATCGTCTGAAAAAGTGCCACTACCGGCCGTCCTGCTACCCACGATGGGCTCCAAACGGGGTAAGAAGTCCCAGGGCTCCAAACCGGACCGCTCGCGGAACCCGAGAGCCGCGATTAACAGCTTCTTTGCGGCTCCGGTAATCACGCGAGCGGCCGGCTCTGCAGGCCGCATGGCAGAGACGCATGGGGACTCCCCGGCCTCCCCAGACTCACTTACCTCACAGCCGGCCGATCTCTCGCCCATCCTGGCCGATCGAGAGGCCACATCTGATGAAGACTCGGTCCCAGGTGGCTCCCCTGGTGACATGCAGCACCTGCTGGACCACCTCCCCTCTAAGAGGGACATGGAGGCGCTGTTTGCCCGCTTTGAACACTTGCATAGAGCAGATGTAGCGGGCCTCCATGAAGCGATTAAAGGGGTCCATGGCCGACTGGACACAGTGGATCTCCACGTGGACGCGCACCGTACAGCCATCACGGCTCTACAAGCTACTGCTGTGACACAGCATAAGATGCTGCAAGCTGTCTGGACGCACATGGACGACGCAGAAGACAGGAACAGGAGGAACAATGTGCGCATCCGCGGCCTGCCAGAGGCAACGGGCACGATGGACCTGGAGCCCACCATCCGAGGTATTTTTAACTCGTTGCTTGGCAGGAGGGCAGAGGAGCCTATCGACCTCGATAGAGTACACCGGG